>NW_026057582.1:131408146-131461278 GCF_023721935.1 Panthera uncia
CCCCCCCCCCCCCCCCCCCCCAGCTACAGTGCAGGAGTGGCAGAAGAGATAGAGAAAAGGCGAATGGCCAGGGGAGCAGCATGTCAGAAGGAGACAGACCAGGCAGGGAAGGGGAGGGAAGGGGAAGGGTTGACGGCCATGCCAATGTTTCTAGCCCTGTGACTGCATGGATGGTGACACCGTGGACCCAGCCAGGACAAAGTTACCCTTGCTTTGACAGCTCTCGGCTCTGGCTTTTGCTGTAACTTCTGTGCCATGTAACCTGCCTTCTTTAATCGCCAAACTCGGCCCCCAACCCGTAGAGCCTCAGTGCTTCCTCCTCCAGGAAGCCTTCCTTCACATTAGAGAAGGAAGCAATCTGTCACTCCTAAGGGAGGCGTTCCGTGACCAATGGCTCCCATCCCTCTGTGTTCACTGGGAGCGACGTGCCTGGGTGCCGAGGACACGCGGACAAGCGTTCCTGCAGAAAATCGTGAGCGAACGAACCGTACCCATCAGTGCTCCAGCAGAAAACAGAATCCGGCTCGGCAGATCAGATACAGAGACTCTACTGAGGGCGAGTTTCAGAGGTGCGGGCAGGGTCGAGAGAACAGACGTGCTCAGGTGCCCAGAGGCGAATACCAAATGCGGGTTTGTGGGGAGCGGTGACCACTCCCAGGGGAGGGGAGAGAAGGGATGTACAGGAAGGGCACAGGGGGCAGAAAGAGATGCTGCCATCACCCATTGGAGGTGCAGGAGCAGAAGGGGTGGTGGGTGTGCCAGCCCCTCCTCCTCCCTCTGATCTCCAGCCCCTGCCAGGCTGAGCCGTGCTCCCCGACCCAAACCCATAAGTTGAGTCTTAACACCTCCCCCCAACCTCAGAATGTGATTGTATCTGGAGATGGGGCCAAAAGAGGGAATTACGGTAAATGTGGTCATTAGGGCCGACCTAGTACAACAGGACTGGAGTCCTTCTACGAAGAGGAGATTTGGACACAGATCCCCAGGGCAGGGGCGGACGGGGCCATGGGAAGGCACAAAGAGAAGGAGACAGCAGCATCTGCAGGCCAAGGAGAGAGACCTGAGCAGACAGACGCCGACCTGCTGACACCTGGGTCTCGGATCCCCAGCCTCCAGGACCGCGAGAGAAAACAACTCCGGCCTCGGCCTCCCAGTCTGGGTTATCTGTTCACAGCAGCCCACGCGAGCGCACACGACTCCCCAGCTGGAATCCAGCAGACAAAACAACAAGACCACACGGTACTTAGGGGTCAGCCTCCTGGATCCCAGAGCAGAGGAGGGCAGAGCACAAACGGGGGCTCGGGCGGGGGGGTGAAGGAAGAATAACTAATACACGGCAAATCATCGGTTCATCCTGGATACTGAGTGCGGAGCTCAGAGGACTCCGTTCTGCCCTCAGAACTCAGCATGGCTTTGGCGGTTGGAGCCGTGTCGCAGTGAAATGCTTCGGCCACGCAAGCCAGGTAGTAGTACCCTGGGAGAGTCCACCAGGGGCTGTGACAGAACGAAAGACTACCGTGGATCACAAGCACCGAGAAGCCACACGCAGACACGGTTGACCCCGCAAGCCCAGGGCGCACACGGCACCTGCCTGCGGGTCTCCTCCACGACCCGGTGAGCTGCTGTTTCCAGAAGCCAGCAAAAACGCACGCGCCTTAACCAGGATGGAGGTGCTCACGTCCTGTGGTGCCTTCCACGTGTCACACTGTGCCCTGCGTTTCATGGGCTCATTTCATAATCCCAAGATTTCCAAGCAAGAACTGAGTTCTAATTTGGAGGTAGAGATACTGAATGCAGCTCCAGAGAGAGCCTTGGATGTGCCAGGAGAGAGCCTTGACTTTGTTCTTAGCACTGGATCCAAAATTAGCAGACCCTTGAATCACCTTAGGAATGCATTCGAAATGCAGATTCCCGGGCCCCTGCAGAGGAATTCCTTTTTTTTTTTTTTTTTAATTTTTTTTTCAACGTTTTTATTTATTTTTGGGACAGAGAGAGACAGAGCATGAACGGGGGAGGGGCAGAGAGAGAGGGAGACACAGAATCGGAAGCAGGCTCCAGGCTCCGAGCCATCAGCCCATAGCCTGACGCGGGGCTCGAACTCACGGACCGCGAGATCGTGACCTGGCTGAAGTCGGACGCTTAACCGACTGCGCCACCCAGGCGCCCCCCTTTTTTTTTTTAAGTTTATCTATTTATTTTGAGAGAGGAAGGGGGGATGGGCAGAGAGAGAGAGAGAGAGAGAGAGAGAGAGAGAATCTCAAGCAGGCTCCATGCTGTCAGCACAGAGCCCGACAAGGGGCTCGATCCCACCAACCGTGAAATCATGACCTGAGCTAAAATCAAGAATCAGACGCTTAACCGACTGAGCCACCCAGGTGCCCCCCACCCCACCGCAGTGGAGTAATTCTAACTCGGTGGGTGTGTAGTCATAACAGGCATTTTAAGGAAGAGCCTGGGGTGAGGCAGTCCCTTTGACTATATTCCCTTTCAAATACAGGTTGGGAAGAGGCATCGAAGGGCAAGAGCAAGGCCTGACCTGCCTGGCTCGCGAGTGTTTGCACGGCCCCAGACACCACGTGATGTCTTTGACGCACTGTAGGTGTGGGGTGGGCAACGCCAGGTGCTGTGGATACTGGAGGAGCAGCGAGATGCGAGGGGCCAACTGCAGGGGCCTGGCGGATGGCAGCGTTGATTCCTGAGCTAGGGAGCATGGACGGGGCGGTCAGCTCTGGGGTGAGTGCCGACGAGGGCCCGCGGTGACTCCACGTCTGGAGGCAGAGGCTGGGAGAGGTCTGAGCTGGGTGCCGATCCAGAAGGCAACAGGGCAAGAGGGCAGGTGACTAGGAAACGGAGGGGACCATCCAGGGAAAGTATTAGCAGGAAGGAAATCAGCTGCCATAAGGTATTGAGCAGAACAGATGGAGAGAGGGAGCACAGAAATCCAAAGGAGGGAGGTAACCGTGTCACATGCTCCCAAAAGGACAAGAAGCATGAGGACCGGGAACAGAATGGACAGTCCACACGGCTCCCAGGAGACTGTGGGCTCCAGTAGGCTGATTGCAGTGAGTTAATGTGGGACTGGCCAGAGCAGTGGCGCTAGGACAGAGGAAACTGGGAACCTAGTAGCACACTCACGAGGGATGTGTTAACAAATTACACCATGGGGGCGCCGGGGTGGCTCAGTCAGTGAAGCATCCAACTCCGGCTCAGGTCCCGATCTCATGGTTCATGGGTTCGAGCCCCGCGTCAGGCTCTGTACTGACAGCTCAGAGCATGGAGCCTGCTTCAGATTCCGTGTCTCCCTCTCTCTGCCCCTCCCCTGCTCTCTCTCTCTCTCTCTCTCTCTCAAAAATAAATAAATATTAAGAAAATATACTTTTAAACATCTCAAAGTCTGTAAAAAATTAATTACAATTTACTCTTTTACTATTAAAAATTTAAAAATCAATTTGTAAGAGCTTGATGTTGTATCTTGTAGGTAAACAACTATTCATGTATATGTAACACACACACACTAGAGCTAGTAGGAGGGCAAGTTAACGGCAGTGGCTCTAAATTTGCTTCAATACCAACCCTTCTCCCCTGTCCGTGCTGGACTGCCTGCTTGTGGAGGCAAAAAGGGAAGCATGACTCTTCCCTTCTCTCCTCCTTGTCCAGAGTTTCTCTCCTTCTCCAGGTCGTATCTGGTTACTGGCCCTGCTGGGCAAAGCCTCGTAGGGGAGAAGGGTCTAGACCTGTTTTCTGGGTGTTGTAGTCCAACTGACATCACTCCTGCACCTCACGACTCCCGGGACAGGACTCAGACCTCAGTCCTTGGTGTCCCCAAATCCAGGTGGTGATGGACTCTCCAAAGGTCCCTGTAAGGCCTGCCCTTTCCAGCAAAGCTTAAGACGAGGAGACCTCCATCCACCCACACCCCTTCTTGACCTGCCCCCCCACAGCCTTCTCCAAGGAGACCCCCCTCACAAACCCTCCCCTTAAGGACTCTGCACCTTTCTAGCCCCTCAGGGCAGTCACGGAGGGGCTCAGGAGTCTGAAACCATTCCGGAATGCCTACTTGGAAAGTCAGTGATACAACCGAGTACCTCCCTTTGCCTACAGAGCCTCCACGGTAGCTGAAGTCTCTGTAGAATCCACTATTGTAACACCCTGTTGATCACACGCCACCCAGGACACTTGGGTGACTTTACTAACAATGTGCCCTCCTTCTCAGCCGGGCACTCCTTCGGGAGCTACCCCAGGGCCTGAGCCTGTCATGGTGGCAGCAATACGACACCCCCTCCGTGCGGTAGCAGGCATCTGAGATGCAGATTTCCCACCACCCTCGTCCAGTGGACTTTTTGAGACTTTCTGCACAATGAAATCCTTTCTTTCAATGGGAGCCTATTATGCAAAGTCACACAAGGTGTGACTTTGGTCGAAGCTCGATTGAGTTGCCAGATTTCTGCACCCCCCCCCCCATATTCAGCAGCCACCCGAACCCTGAGACATCACCAGGCCACACTGTGCCATCAAGTCTAAAATCTACTGCCGTCGTCCTGGGTCTGGACTTGGGCCTTGACCTCCTTCCACCCACTGGATATTCAGGCATCCTTCCAGCTAACCTACCCCAGACCCCTCTAAACCCAGTGTCCTGACTGAACCCCGGTAAAACTTAGCTGGGCCCCACCTGCCCCCAGCAGGCTCCCGTCCTCATTACACCAGGGCCCTACGGTGATGGAGAGGTTGCCGAGAATTACAATGTAACTCGAAACTTCTGCTGCCAAGCCCTTCCAACATGTTTCTTTTCAGTGCCTGCGGCACAGCTCTGTCCGGTGGGTGCACCTGTCATTCCCGGGTAGAAACACGTGAGGCAGAGCTGATGGGGGACACTTAACTGGTGAGGAAAACTATTGGCTGTTGTCATGCTGCTAGGTTCACGAAACCAATAGCTCATCAGGGCCTCCTCCTGAGTGCTGAGCATTTTGCCCCCTGCCGTGTTGGGACAGAAGGAGGGAAGCCCCCACCCTGGGAAAGAAACAAGGACTGACTAAGTACCTGAGACAGATTTTCTTTGTTTCAAATGATCTGCATCCCAAGGGCCCAAGATTTGGCCACCGCCTATCTCCCAGCTTAGGTATTCATTCACCCCACAAACAGCCACTCTGATACTGAATACACTGAATTCAGAGCCGCTTCCCTCTACCGAGAAACCATGGCCCTGCTTACCCAGGCGTCCTACCGCACTAGCAAGATTTCCATGCAGTTCGAGGGGCTGGCCCTTATCATGAGACAGTTTCTCTCCCGGGGACAAGGGATGCCTCTCTCAATGTGATCAGGGCAGAGGGTGTGAGAAATTTTAAATGCGACTACTGTTGACCAGTGAGGCTCGGTGTCCATTTATCTGTCACCTCCCTGCGCAATCCCATCCACCATGGAATCCATTCCTGCTCTGAAGCTCTGTGCCCAGGTCTGAGGTGACAATGTCTTTGAGCCCCAAACTGCAGCTGTCTACCTTCAGGACATTTTCAGATAACCTTCAGATGCCTCAAACTCAGTACGTCCAAAACGGAACTCAGTACGTCCAAACTCAGTACGTCCCCCAGAACCTAATGCATGTCTCCTGTTTCAGTTGTACTGAACCATGCATGAGCTCAAGGCAGATTCATGAAAATCATTGTCAACTCTTCCACGACCAACTGTCAACGCCGAGCCTGTTAGTGCTAAATGCTTGTTATCTCTTTGCCACTCACTTTTCTCCTCCCCGCAGCTAGAGCACAGCCTTCCAACTGATCCCCCGTTTCCCCTCCCATCCACTTTTCACCCTACAGCCAGCATGATCTCCAAAATGCAAACCCACGGTGTAGAGATTCCTCAAAAAATTAAAAATAGAACTACCCTACAACCCAGCAACAGCACTACTAGGAATTTATCCAAAGGATATGGGAGTGCTGATGCATAGGGGCACTTGTACCCCAATGTTGACAGCAGCGCTTTCAACAATAGCCAAATTACGGAAAGAGCCTAAGTGTCCATCAAGTGACCAATGGATAAAGAAGATGTGGTTTATATATACAATGGAATACTACTTGGCAATGAGGAAGAATGAAATCCCGCCATTTGCAGCAACGTGGATGGAGCTGGAGGGTATTATGCCAAGTGAAATAAGTCAGTCAGAGAAAGACAGATACCGTATGTTTTCACTCATATGTGGATCTCGAGAAACTTAACAGAAGACCATGGGGGAAGGGAAGGGGAAAAAATAGTTACAAACAGAGGGAGGCAAACCATAAGAGTCTCTTAAATACAGAGAACAAACTGAGTGTTGATGAGGGTATGAGGGAGAGGGGAAAATGGGTGATGGGCAGCGAGGAGGTCACTTGTTGGGATGAGCACTGGGTGTTGTATGGAAGCGATGAGTCGGGGGGATCTACTCCCAAAGTCAAGAGCACACAGTACACACTGTATGTTAGCTAGCTTGACAATGAATTATATTTTAAAAATTAAAAGTTAAAATTAAAAAGCTAAAAAAATTAAAATAAAAAGAAACCTCAACAAAAAATAAAAAGAAAAGAAAAGAAAATGTAAACCCAACCCTGACCTGTCCAGTGCTGACCTTCTATATGAACTCTGCTTCCAAACCCAGGGCTCCGGCCAGATAGATCCGCCTACAGTTCCCCCAAGGTGTTTGAAGCCTGCAGACCCTCGTTCAGGCTGTATGCTCCTCCAGAAAGCCCTCCTCTGGGCCACCTGCCCTGGCACCTTTCCCCACCCTCAGTGTTGATCACTCCATCTTCTGTGTCCCCCATAACTCAAACCTTCCTCTAGCATTACATTTGCCGTGTGCCCTGTGGTCCTTCATTTCTTGCTCATTAGGAACATGAGCTCCAGGTTTTACCCCTGGCCGGATCCCCAGCATCTAAGCAACATTCAGGAAATCCCATCCAACTAAGGATCAGAAGGAGAGTTTCTGCCTTATCAATAATGTGGCACTTGGCCTTAAGATGCCTCCCCAACTGACCTCAGAATGCAGCCAGTCTTGGTGCACGGAGACCTGTGGACAAGAATCCATGGGGCAGCTCAGATTGCTGGACTAAAGGAAGGTGCTCCGAAAAGCTTGCAGTAGGGGAGCCTGCCCTTTAGGGGAAAAGGATATGTGCAAGCCCCTTCCCTAGCCCTACCAAGCCCAGTATGCTCCCAGAAAACTCCTCTTGTCCCCATGCATTCTCTCTGGTTACCTAGGAACACTGCTTGGTATTTATGAGCATAGGGAATGTTGCTTTCACGGGTCTTTTTCTTTCTATTCCATTAGCCAGAAACATTTCATGGTTTCGTGCTTGCTGTTCTCCTCAAATGCAGAAATGTGAGTGAGTCCTTACCCTGGAGACCTGTCTTCATTCCCAGAGGGTCACCTCCCATGAGCGTAATCTACAGGATGGACTGTTCAAGATCCCCAGCCTGACCTCTGGAAAAATCACCAGGATGTGGCCCCCAAATCCCAGAGACTCCAGCTCAGAAGACAACTTAGCTTCCAGATGAAAAAGAAGTAAGAGATGAGGGGGAAAGAATCCACTCTACTCAACGAATTCCAAAACACCAAGTGATATCTTACCAGAGGCATCATGCAACACTTGGAAGTGATATTCTCAAATGAGTGATATTCTCACAAGAGTCACCACCCCACCCCACCATCAGCCTTTGCTCAAAGCTGGAACCCCGAAGCCCACAGCAAATTTGGAGTCAGGTGGTCAGACTGAGTAGCAGGGAGGCTGAGACAGGAGCAGAAACAGTGAATCAGTCGATCAACAGCTACTAAAGCTCCATTACATGCCAGGCCCTGCAGGCTGAGTGTGCACGGGACAGAAGAGTCCCTGCTCAAAGACGACTTACTCTACTGAGAGATGGCGGGCATAGACAAGACTGGCAAGTGTCTTAAAGGGGAGAGGAGTCAAGGCGCCAGGGTGGCTCAGTTGGTTAAGCACCCCAACTCTTGCTTGCTGGCTCAGGTCACGATCTCACAGTTCACGAATTCAAGCCCCGCATCAGGCTCTGCAATGTCAGGGACTCTCTCTCCCTCTCTCTCTCTCTGCCCCTCCCCATCTCTCACTCTCTCTCAAAATAAATAAACTTTTTAAAATATGTTTGAAAAAAAATGGGGAGGTGGGGGAAAGGAGTCTGGATTTCATTCTAGGAACAGCAGCGGTCATCAGGGGCTCTTAAGCTAGAAAGTGACACTCTGGTACATGCTTTGAATGGGCCATCGGGCAGTTAGGGAAAGAATGGATTCTTGGAGGACAACAATAGAAGCAAGGAGATCAGTTAAAGTTATTGTAGATCCAGCAACTAAGGAAGTTAGTCTGGGGGTGGCTCTGGAGATGGGCAGCTCAGGAACAGATTTCAGATGTACCTTTGGGGAACACCAGTGAATGCAGTGTGGGAGGGGAGAGAAGACAGAGCATCAGGAGCCATGTGAAGAATCGTCCAATCGCTCGGTTGTGCACCTGAAATGAACATAATATTACGTGTCCGCTATACTTCAATAATAATTTTTTTAAACAGCGTCAAGGATGCCTCCTCACTTGAGCAGCAAGGGGACGTGGTGCCATTTATAAGATGGACAGGATGAGTGCAGGGAGGAGTCATTTTGGGGGAGGGGACAATCGGCATCTTCTGTTGGACATTTCATGTTTGAGACACCGGCGTAGCGAGGTCAAGGAAGCAGGTGGGACGCACACGTCTGCAGTTTGTGTGCTTCAAGCTGTGGTGCAGGCAAGGCTACCAGGAAGCCTACAAGGGGGAAGGGTTTAAGAAAATTATGTAGTAAGTCCTGATTCCTTAAGCTCAGAGCCTGGCAGAAGATCCAAACTGCTGGGTGATCACTCAGTGTAAGAGTCTGGTCCCCACCGTGGGGGACGGGGGCAGAAGAAGAGGAGATGATGTGGCTGTTGAAACTGATGATAAATAACCATTGATTATTTGAAAAATAAACTAAATATACGCACACACATGGTCTGGGGCTAAAATCCAACTTAGCAAGTGACAAGGCAATGATGACGAAGGAGCCGCAGGGTAAAACTGGCTGAGATTCAGCCATGAGAAGGAATAGTGCTGATGCCCGCTACCTCCTGAGTGAACAGAACAAGCCAGCTCTGGAAAACCAGACATCACATAAGCCCATTTACATGACATCAACAAAATGCCTCCAATGGATAAATCCATGGAGACAGAAGGCGGATTCGTAGACATGGGGGAGCGGGAGTGCAGGGGTAGAGAGGGGGGGCATGATGAAAGGGTCCAGGATGTGTTCTGAAGGGGATGAAAAAATTCTAGATGATTAATTGGAGAATTAATGGTGCTGACGGTTGCACAACTTTGGGAATATACTGAAACTCATTGAGGGGTGCCTGGGTAGCTCAGTCGGTTGAGCGTCCAACTTCGGCTCAGGTCATGATCTCATGGCTTGGGGATTTGAGCACCGCGTCGGGCTCTGTGCTGATGGCTCAGAGCCTGGAGCCTGCTTCTGATTCTGTGTCCCCCCCTCTCTATCTCTCTCTCTCTCTCTGCCCCTCCCCAACTCGCACTCTCAAAAATAAATAAACATTTAAAAAATTTGTTGAATTCATTAAATTGAATACTTCAAGGGGGAAACAGTATGGTATGTGAATTTCATCTCATTAAAGCAGTCCTGTATTTTTTAAGTACGTTGATGCTCTTGTTCTTGTTGGGGGGTCGGGGTGGGGGGAGTACAGATCGTGATTAATTCTAAGTGATGATAGATGAAACGCCGACAATTCAATCAATTACTGAGGTAAGAACCACTCCTCTGTCACGGGAGAGCGGAGGCCAATCAAGAAACGTTGCTCTCAAAACCTACTTTCCGAACTCATGCCGTTCCTAGACCCATCTGGGGGCCGGAAGGAATATCATGGTTGGTTGGTTGGGGGATGGGATAAAATGAAATCCATGTTTTATAATAAGTGTCACTTGTGTCAGTTCTGCCAGTTGCAATGTGTGCAAAGCCAGCACTCTCGCCGTGGGGTGTGAAAGGGACGGCCATGCTTGGCGGGGCTGTGGGGCAAAGCCAGAGGGAGGCAGGCTGCCCCAGCGGAGACGGTGCTGGAAGGCCACGCGGGGAGCCGGGCGTGGGGACCTGCTGGCGGTGGGAGGAGGAGACGCGCGCCTTGCGCCGAGAAAGCAGACGTGCAATTAAAAACTGAATTCTACTCACGCTTTCTGTTGTTATCTTAACACTTGGTTTTCCCCTCATCCAGTGGTTCTCAAACGTGAGCGGGCATCAGAATTGTCTGGAGGGTTTGTGACAACCCAGCTTCTGGGGCCCCACCCGGGAAGTTTCTGCTTTAGTAGGTCTGAGGCCGGGTGGAGGACTGACATCTGGCCTAACGAGGGCCAGGTGATACTGATGCCAAAATGGAGTCAGCCAATCCGTGGACCACACTGAGCAGCCCAATGAAGGGAATCTGCCAAAGGCATCCCAGCGCTGGATGAGGAGACAGGCATTCGGTAAGACCACTCTCGAGATGTTCCAGGAGCAGAACGGGTTAAGAGAGAGGCGTCGTGTTCCTAGAAGACCCGCCGGGGCCCTCATCCAGTTTGGATTGGATTCTAGACTTCTGGCTTATTGATTGCCATCAGCCAAGGTACCCCTGTAACAAATTGCCTTCAATTATTGAAAGAGTAATAGGCACAGCTGGGGTAATAACACACAGGATGGTGCAAGTCTATATTCATTACGAGGTTGCCCACACGGCATGGCTCCCACTGGGTCTGACTCAAACTGATTTGTTCCCACAAACCCGATAGTTCTCGGTGCTTTGCCCATCTGCGAACTTGCTGTTTGAGGACGCCGAAATCCCTCAGGGGATTTCTTACAGGTCTCTGAACACAGCCTTCAAGGTTTCGCTGCACATATCTGTCGAGTGGTCGCACAGACCCACATCCTAAGTGTTTTTAAGCTGCCTAACAGCATGTATGCTAAGTGTTTACCATCTCTCGATGATACTATAACTCGTGATTAGAAACAAGTTACTCTCCATTACAGGATGCATTAGGGGCAAATCGGTGAATTTGAACTTAAGATGTCTTTGTTTCCGAAGTGCAAATTTTATTTTTTCCCAGCTTCATGGAGATGTAATTGACAAATAAAATTATATAAAGTGTACAACGTGATGATTTGACATATGTGTGTATTGTGAAATGATTACCACAATAAAATCAATTAACACATCCATCACTTCGAATAGTTTCCATCGTGTGTATGTATGTGTGTTCAGAACATTTAAGATCCACTCTCTAAGCAAATTTCAAGTATACAATACAAAATTGTTAACTAGAGTCATCATGCGATACACTGGGATTTCTGCCCCAGTGAAAGGAACATTAGGAAAATACAATGTTCTCTTAAGGAAATTTTCCCTGTAATGAGATATGGCAGAGACTAGTCTCAGTAGGGCTGATGAAGATTAAGATAGGCTCCTTAGAAGGCATCATGAGACACAACATGCAAATCACCATGGAAACCAAGCCATGTTTTTATTGTACAATACGTTTGCTAATTATCCTAAAAAGGTAAGAAAGCCCACTGCCTCAGGAGAGATCAGGGTGGGTATTAGCGAGTAATACAGCAAGCCAAGGGAGGAATGGGGTGGCTAGGAGTGTCTATCTCTCCCTGACCTGCCACTCAGGGCTGATATGCAGGTCTGGAAGTACAGTGTCTCACTGACCCATTGGATTCAAGGGCATGAGGATCAGCCATGGACTAATGCCCAGCTTCCCAGCCTCTGAATCTTGCTGCTGCCTCTCCAATGTCGCCAGTACCCAGGGAGCCTTCCAGACTATGGAGGAGAAGACCCGTGTGCAGCCCCAGAAGTCAGCCTGGCCCATACAGGGGAGAGGCTGCACCAGAACACAAAGATGGGGACGAAGGGGACAGACCCATCCTGGGCACCTGCCCCAGGAACTTTCACCCACACTAGCTCATTAAATGCTCTCTGAAAACCTGATCCAGTCAGGGGCACCTGGGTGACTCAGTCGGTTGAGCGTCCCACTTGGGCTCAGGTCATGATCTCACGGCTGGTGGGTTCGAGCTCCGCATCAGGCTCTGTGCTGACAGCTCAGAGCCTAGAGCCTCCTTCAGATTCTGTGTCTCCCTCTCTCTCTTTGTCCCTCCCCCTCTCTTTCTCTCTCTCTCTCAAAATAAATTTAAAAATTAAAAAAAAAAAAAAAAAAAAACCTGGTCCAGCCAAAACTTAACACTTGCTGAACACCATTGATGTGCCCAAACTTGACCCCTTTTCCATCTAATTCTGAACATAAAGCGATATGAAGTTGGGGATATGACACTCCTCTCAGTAGACATAGGCTAGATTTAACATATATAGACTTACTGCATTTATTTCAGACCTTTTTATTTTCTAAACACAACATCTCTGATATATTAAGTAACTTTGAAACACTCACCTATAGTTGGGTAAATCCTTCCAGGTCTCCATGCTTTTACTAATCTAAATATCCATCCATAAAAAAAAAAACAAATTATATTGTGTTTTAAATTTTACATAATTGGTATCACATTTTATTTATATTCTGCCACTTAATGTTCTCATTCAACACTGAGTGTTCAAGAACTCTGGGTATTGACAGTGTAGAACAGTAAGTGGATTCAGCAACATTGCTGAGTTTGTCCCATGAATATAAGGAATACAAGGTTGTTGCAAGGAATGGAGTCAGTACGATGTATATTTTTAAAATTTTTTTTAATGTTTATTTTTGAGACAGAGAGAGACAGAGAGTGTGTGTGTGAGTGGGGGAGGGGCAGAGAGAGAGAGAGACACAGAATCTGAAGCAGGCTCCAGGCTCTGAGCTGTCAGCACAGAGCCCCATGTGGGGCTCAAACTCACAAACCGTGAGCTCATGACCTGAGCCAAAGACAGTTGCTCAACCGACTGAGCCACCCAGGCGCCCCCTGTGCATTTAAAAAAAAAAAATTAATGTTTATTTTTGAGAGAGAGAGACAGAGTGCAAGCAGGGGAGGGCAGAGAGAGAGGGAGACACAGAATCTGAAGTGGGCTCTGAGGTGTCAGCACAGAGCCCGACGTGGGGCTCAAACCCATGAACCGTGAGAGCATGACCTGAACCTAAGTCAGGCACTTAACTGACTGAGCCACCCAGGCGCCCAGTATGATGTATATTTCTGAGGCTTAAGACTTTGAGACCCAGGATGCGGTCGGCTCGTGGAAATGTTCCAGGCGGGCCTGAGAATATGCATTGTCTCTGTAGATGGAGTTCCGCCTTAGTCTATTAGATGGACACGTAAGTGGCATATGCTTAGGAACATGTGTCTATTTAATCTGGTTTCTAAAGAATTGTGTTTACAATCTGATAATAAATTATATTTAAAAAATAAAGTCACTTTAAAAAAATAAGTAAGAAAGAATTGTGTTTAATATTACAGTAATAGGGGGGGCGCCTGGGTGGCTCAGTCGGTTAAGCGTCCGACTTCGGCTCAGGTCACGATCTCGCGGTCTGCGGGTTCGAGCCCCGCGTCAGGCTCTGGGGCGATGGCTCGGAGCCTGGGGCCTGCTTCCGATTCTGTGTTTCCCTCTCTCTCTGCCCCTCCCCCGTTCATGCTGTGTCTCTCTCTGTCTCAAAAATAAATAAACGTTAAAAAAAATATATTACAGTAATAGGGCTTCACCTGTATCAGTTATTTTGATTAGCACAACTCTGCCGACGTGTGTGACAGGAGTCTCACACGTGAAGAAACGTAAAGCTCAATGCCGGGAAGCGACACTCAGGGCTGGAAACTGTCAGCTTCCTGAGGCAAACGTCCTTCCAGGAGTCATGCCTGCAACTGAAGAAATGATCTGGCCACCTGGGCAAGGAGAGGCCGTTCGGCCTACATTGACAGGCAGGTGTGTGAGGCTCTGACCAGACAACTCTGGACCTCTAAACTGTTGTATGAAATCTAGCAAACAGCAGTCTGGCCCCTCTGAATGACATTCTGATGCCCTGCCGTTGGCATCTGGTTGACATTTGTCAGTCAGCTGACATTGGACTGCTCCCCCTGGCTTTCCCCAGCGTGTACTATCTCCCGGGGACCTCCCTACAAACACCAGGGCCTCTGGGCCTCACCCCCCACCCTCTCCCCCCTGTCAGGGATCCCCCAACTGCAGCAGGCCAGCAAGAGCAGTCCATAAATTAACAACCAAAGCCCGATCCAAAACGTCTTCCTGTTGTGGCTGCCTTTTCTATTAGAACGGAAATTGAAAAGGCGGGTTCACCATGACATTAACATGGCTGGGGCGTCAAGGCCCCTCCCTGGCAAGGGCCCTTGTACTTAATTCTGCATCCATAATTTTCTTTTCTCAAAAAGGACTCCAAAAATTGTAAGAACTTCAGGCCACCCAAAACCTGGATCCACCCCTGGAGAAATAACTTCTCTTAGAGATCTCCTTGTGAAATAGCGAGGCATTCTTGGGGAATTTATAGGTCATAATCTCAGGATTCCCGCTTAGATTGGGATTAAAGCCAAGGTCACCCTGTGCCCAGCGTCCTTCCACTTGTACATCAGGCTAGGTGCCTTCCCCAACCCCGTGGGACCCACTGGCCTCAGCCTTGTTCCGCTGTGGCCGTCAAGCCAAGGGAAGGCCAGGGCTCCCAGCTCAACAATCCGCCTGGGCCCCGCCCTGCTCCAGCTGTGTCCGCTGGGCTCTTGGGGAAGGGCCAGCCCAAGCCAGATGATCTGACATGATGAAAAGGGAAATTCTCGGCATTCCTTCTGCAGAAGACATTTGCCAAATGCGATGCAGTGAGGAGAAGCAGGCTGGGGTTTTCTCGGGCAGCCAAATGCATCTTCAACCCCAGCAGAGTTCGTTCTATGTAGCAAAAACTGGGTCGCATCTATTTAAGTTGAGTTTCACAGGGAACTAGTGTCTGCTGTGGACAGAGCAGGGGGCCAGAGAAGAGGAGGCCAAGGGAGGATGTGGGACCAAGCATTGAGGTACTCTCTCAATGCACACGGACTTCAAGTTTTGGAAACATGTCTTCATGTTCCCAGAAATGACCCAATGGAACAATCAGATTATACTATTTTCTCCAGCCATCAATGCACAGTGATGGTTCCAGAAGGAAAGGGCCAAAATCCTGTTTTTAACTCTGTCTTGACTCTCACACTAACCAATTGCCTAAAATTTCTCACAAAGGTACTTTTTCCCAAACGCTAATATTCCTTTCTCACCAAGAACAAAGGAGATTTGGTGGGGAGAATGTCAGTCTGTCAGTTTGGACCTCCCAAGCCAGCTTTAGAGGGCCAGCTTCCACCAGGACATCGGAGGGGTGTCCAGAAAGTTGACCAGAACCCTCTTTCCCCCACAGCTAGTGGGTAACCTGTGACGCTAGAATTACCTCCTAACTATCCCTCTTGGAAGCCTGTGCATTGTAGTTATTAGAAGCATTGGATTATCTGGTCATGTTGGCAAAGCCAAACATTCCTTCAAGTCTCAGCTGATCACCTCCTCCATGAAGCCCTATCTGACCGCCTCCCACCTTGAAGCTGAATCAAGCATCATCCCCCCACCACGACCATCTTTGTATAATAGCACTTATGATCTCATCCACCTATCTACATCAGTTGTCTCCCTCACCAGCCTGGAGGCATCACATTACTTAGGTTCTCGATTTCTCTCCCACCCTCTAGAGCTCACTGTCACTTCCTGCCCGGTTAGTCATTATGATTATGAGCCTGTGCTTCACAAATAAAGAAGCTGAGACTTGGGAAGATGGTGTCTGCCCAGAGTCTCAGTGCTGGTTAAGTGTCCACACCTACACGCACACCCAGATCTTTTGAGTCTGAGTCTGGTGTCCCTTTCACCTTTCAGTGGCCACAGGGAACAAGGCTTTAAGGAAATGAAGATATTGGGAGGGTGGAAGTCTAGAACATGGCTTCATTGCCCTCAAACAGAAGATTAGATGATAAATTGTGGGCAGAGGTGCCCAAAATATAATGCAGTCACAAGTTAAAAGGCCTACAGAGGCCAGGCGGGGCCCGGGCATGGTTAAAGCAGGTCAGGCAGGGACTGTGAACCACCTGAGAAGGTGTGGTCACCTAAAGGGCCCCTCCTTTATTCAGAGCTGACAGATTGCTACTACGGAGGAACACAGGCCCAGAATTACAAATTTTATTTTTAAAGTTGGAAATCTCCACTTCAATAAAAAGCCTCCAATATTTTCAATGTTGGCAGCTAATAAACATTAAAACAACAACAACAACAACAACAGCTGAGGGCCAAATACATTTGCGAGCTGAACTTGGCCTATGGTTCACAGTGTGTAACCTCTGATGCAGGCCCACTCCAGGGACATCGGATCGACCAGGGCAAATTGATCTAACTCTGCTCCAGCGCCCCCTGCCGATTCACATGGCGTCATTTCGCCATGTGGAGAACGGGGTGAAACCTAAGGTTTCCTAGTGTTCTGCCTGCATTGCTTTGAGGGCTACCTCTCGGAGAACCAGAGTTTCTGAGCAGTCAAACACACAAATGGTGGCCTTCGGCAACCAGGCTTCCTACTTCAGCACGACTCCCTCCCCTTCCGTAATTCCTGTGTCCTCACAGCTCCCAGTAGAATAACCTCAGGATCTGGATCAACCCATGGGCCACACAGATCAGTGGGCCTCCCAGAAAGAGACTAGTTTTCAGTTTTCCGATTTGGCATTTCTTTTTCTTCCGTCAGAATTTCTACTCCTTTCTTAGCGGATCCCTTTCTGCTTGTTCTTCAAGGGCCCCACGGAACCTCACGCAGCATTTGCACATTAGTAAATGCTCCATACATGTGAAATGGAAGGACAAAATGGCCTCCCCAACCTTCAACACACTCTTTCCTCCTTGCCTCTTTGCAGGCATCTTAGCCAGCCGCAAGGTCAGGTTTCCACAGAATGGAGAGATCTCTGCTAGCCCCACTGTCACTGAGTGCCTGCCATGCACCGGGTCCCCTCCTCATAGCATCTTCACAACAATCTTCTAAGACAGGTCCCAAACTGTCCTATACTACCGATGAGAAGAACAAGGCCCCGAGAAGGGGAAAAACACTCAAATAGTCAACCTAGCAAC
This sequence comes from Panthera uncia, assembly GCF_023721935.1. Classification (NCBI taxonomy): domain Eukaryota; kingdom Metazoa; phylum Chordata; class Mammalia; order Carnivora; family Felidae; genus Panthera; species Panthera uncia. The sequence continues at coordinate 131,425,252 of NW_026057582.1, forward strand.
TGAACCCAAGCCAAAGCAATTCCAGAGTCCACCCCCAATGATACCAGCTGTCCAACCTTCCTGAGCGCTACTAGGATCCCCATGTTACAGACGGCAAAAGAGGTCAGACAGCTTACAAAGCTTCCTGAGCATCACACCCAACCTGTAAAACAGCGGCGTTCACGATTACATCACAGACTCAGACCCAAGAAGCAGTTCTAGATCCACGTCTAAATTTGAATGCAGGCTTAGTTGAAATGAAAAAAAAAAAAAATTACTGTAATAAACAGAAGGAAACAAGTTTAAGGCTGGCTTTGCTCTAATCCCTACGAATCACGCCTTGAGTTAAAAAGCTACCAAAACGTACGTGCACATGAGCTTAACACGTTGGATCTTTCCCTTTTTTGGTGAGTCTGATTTCTTCTCTCTTTACAAGTATGATCTTGCCTCACAGCCTCTCGCTACTCAATGTGTGGTCCATGGACCAGCAGTAGATAGCAGGGTTTCCCAGGAATGTGGGGTCTCAGGCCCCACACAGACTCAATGCGTCAGAATCTGCCCATTAACAAAATTGTCAGGTGATTTGTGTGCACAGGCAATTTTGAGAGCTGGACCGCATGACCTCCAAGAGATCTCAAATATCAGCCACCGTGTGATCAATTCGCTTCGTTGTATCTGAAGACGATATTGACCAGTGAGTGCTGGTTTTTAAGTACAATATAATCAACCCAGAAACACAGCTCCCAAGCAAGAGCTGTGGCCCTTGGGGACCGAGAGGACCGCAGTGAAATGTCTCAGAAACTTCAGTTTGCAGACGAGGGAGCCTACTTTTGGGGGCCCCCGAACACACCTGAGCCCTCAGTGCCCCTACACTCAGCCATTAGCGTCGTCTGCCACGGCGACCCTGCCTCTTCACCCAACACGCCCACCGAACCTTCTGCAAGTGCTCTGGGTCTGTTTCTCACAGAGCTGTAGGGTGTCGTGTCTTTCAAACTCCTTGCTGAACAACTGGAGGAAAACCGTCTTCAGCCACATGGAAAAACGCACCCAAAAATGAAGTAATAGGGGAATAGCCATGAAGCTTAGGGGCTGTCCATAAAGCAAGCCTAGAATGGGTTTGAGAATGTCCTTATAAAGCCATATGGTGATTCCTTGGTGGCCGAGCTGTGGGTGGTATGGGGCTGAGACCAGAACCGTGGAATCCCGGGTTATAGGAAGGTCGGAACTACTCTGGCCACCAGCCAAATCTACAATTAGTCCTTGGGGGAGACGCGCGGGAAGGGACCCTGGGCTGGAAGAAGGACCCAAGCCCTGGAAAACCAGAAGCCTTCCCCAGAAGGCAGTGCTTGGCTTTTCCTAGGGCCTGCTGGAATTTCATTATCCCGTTCACACTGTACAGATGGGAATTTAATAATTAATTAGGGAATAGCTCACCCCAGAGCCTGGGCAGGGGATTATACAAATCAACTAAGATGTGGCAATGGGCTGAATATTTCATAGTGTGGTTAATTTGTAAATACTGCCCACTGAGAAGGCTTAGGCAGGAAACCTATCAATATAATTATTATTATTCCTTCAAAACTGTTTGAGTTTCCATTAGACCCCCTTGCTTTCATTTGCTTTCACCAAACAATTCTTCCAAGAAATGTCATATTTACTTAAATGGGGGGAAGGGAGAGAAATAGCTGAAATGTAAAAGAATATTAGGAATGAAACGAAGCTGTTCAGATAAAATAAAAACTCACCTAGACTCTCCATTTGTTCAGCCCGCGACTCTTTTTATCACTCAAACCAGCTCCGTCCTGATCATTTTCTCTCCTGTGCACTCTGAGAGCAAGGAAGCTGGACACCAAGAGAAACCAAGGCATTACTTCTCGTGCCCTCCACACACTTCATGAATTAAACCACCCACCGATTCTGAGTCCCCCCGATATCCTTCCGATAAATTCTCCTCCCCACATAAGCCCGAGTAGTTCTCTACTGTCTCTGCAACAAGAACCCTAACTGCTCTGTTGGAGTGTCTGGGTGGCTCAGCTGGTTGAACACCCGACTTCAGCTCAGGTGTGATTTCACTGTTCATGAGTTCAAGCCCCACATCGGGTTCTCTGCTGTCAATGCAGAGCCTGCTTCGGAAGCTCTGTTCCCCTTCCTCTCTGCCCTTCCCCCATTTGCGCGCTCTCTCTCTGCCTCTCAAAAGTAAATATTAAAAAAGAAAAGAACCCTAACTGCTCTGCCTTGTGTGGATGATAGGGGCTAGAGGATCACACACCCAAGGGCTTCTAGATAATTCCATCTGTTTCACTACTACCACCACCACACGTTGAAAACTCAATTGTCTAGAACAGGGTCAGCAAACTTTTTCTGTAAAAGGACAAATAATAAACATTTTAGGCAGGCCCCATGGTCTCTGTTACAACTTCTCAAACCTGCTATCATAAGGGAAAGCAGCTACAGACAATATGTAAACAAATGAGCATGGCTGTGTTTCAATAAAACTTTATTTACAAAAACAGGTGGTGGGCCAGATGTGGCTGCCATGCAAACTTTCTGATACTTGATGTTCCAGTATAGCATTTCTAAAGACTTCATGCAAGTTTATTCTTTCAAAAAAAAAAAAAGAAAACATGGGAATGCAAGCTGGTGCAGCCACTCTGGAAAACAGTAGGGAGGTTCCTCAAAAAACTAAAAATAGAACTACCCTACGACCCAGCAATTGCACTACTAGGCATTTATCCACAGGATACAGGTGTGCTGTTTCAAAGGGACATATGCACCCCTATGTTTATAGCAGCACTATCAACAATAGCCAAAGTATGGAAAGAGCCCAGATGTCCATTGATGGATGAATGGATAAAGAAAATATGGTATATATATACAATGGAGTATTACTCGACAACCAAAAATAATGAAATCTTGCCGTCTGCAACTACATGGATGGAACTGGAGGGTATTTTGCTAAGTTAAATTAGTCAGGCAGAGAAAGACAAAAATCATATGACTTCACTCATATGAGGACTTTGAGAGACAAAACAGATGAACATGAGGGAAGGGAAACAAAAATAATATAAAAACAGGGAGGGAAACAAAACGTAAGAGACTCTTAAATATGCAGAACAAACAGAGGGTTGCTGGAGGGGTTGTGGGAGGGAGGATGGGCTACATGGGTCAGGGGCACTAAGGAATCTACTCCTGAAATCATTGTTGCACTCTATGCTAACTAATTTGGATGTAAACTTTAAAAAATAAAAAATTAAATTAAAAAAAAAAAAAAGGAAACAAAGGTGGACTTTCTCTATGACTCCGAGTATGTGTATAAGGAGACCTAAATATATTAGATTAAACCAGTGGTTCTCACATTTGGCAGTGTCTGGAGACCAGGGTCGGCTTCATAGGTGTCTTTTTTACGCAGAAAAATGACGCACCGTGATTAGAAGGGCCCCAGCCCCACGCTTGATTTAATGCTCTGCCTTCACTGTCTTGAAATGCTTAATAGTTTTTGTATAAGAGGTTCCACATTTTTATTTTGCACGGGGCCCCACAAATTATGTTGCCAGCCCTGCTGGAGACATAGAAACCATCAAAGATTATCACAGCTCGAGAGGTGCTGCTAACATCCTAGCGGGTAAAGGCCAGGGATGCTGCTAAACGTCCTGTAACACAGAGGACGGCCCCCACGACACCATAAACAATCATCGAAATGTCCACGCCACCAACACTGAGGAACCCGGGCTCGAACCACGAGAAACGGCCGATATTCTACCATTTCTGACCTACGAGTCAAGTCATCTGGTGTGGTGCAGCCTAATTTAGCTATGTTTTCCATCTTCCTAAGACTTAGTTTGTAAAAATGTTTGCAAGCCAGAAAAAAGCCCCCTCTCAATCTGTGCATTTCTGCCTTCTTTTCGTTCACCACAAACAAGCCTCTTTAAAGCTGCCCCCAGTTCTTCCACTCACATCTTTATCTGTTTCCTGGTTTTTCTAGGAAAGTAACACACGCAAATGGCACAAATATTTAAGGTTCTGAAACATTCTAGGTAAAAGCGAATCTCCTGACCACCCGGGTCCCTGGCCCCGTTGCCCTTGTAAGAGCAATCTCGTCTACCACTTTCTCATTTGCCCCCTGCAGACGTTTTGTAAATGGGGCATCCTGCACACATAGGTATGATCCTATTTTCTTTAGGATGTCCCTTACCTGCCCACGTCAAATGTTCACCAGCGGTTCCCTGTGCCGGGTCCAATCCTGCTTTACTTCCCTTTTCTCTGGAGCCACCTGCTTCAGCAACAAGGACTCCGAATGTTCCAGAGTCTTCTCCCCCAGCAACTCTGCCTCCCAGTACCAACTTACTAGATTCAGATTCCCTTACTCCCCCTCTTTTGAAGTCCTCGCTGAATAAAAAATAACGTTCCATTTTCCATTTCCTAACTTCTCTCCCTCGGTGCTCTTTGTCACAGAATGTATTATTGCTCTGTTTAAGGTCTGTGGGGACCCCGCGCCTGTCAACGTTGTTGAACGGAACAAAAAGCTCTTGAACTTGATTCAGGCCAAACCTATACATAGACTTGACCCTCATTTCTGTTCCAAGAAGAGCAGGAAAGAGCCTGATGTTGGAGGCTCTCACTTCCCTCGTATTGATTTGGACACGCAGAGTAAAGGAGGGGCCTCCCCTCCCTCTGCATGTGAGCAGGAGTGTGTGTGACCACACATTTCCTCATAAACTATTAATGCCACCTTTGGATCAAAAAGGGAAAAAGACAAGCAAAATCAACCAGAAAAGCAGAAGCAGGCCGAGAACACCAGTTCAAGAGAACAGTTAATTATTTAGAGGTATGTAACCACTGTCTTGATTCAAGGGCAACATTTCCAGTTGGGGGAAGTGAGAGGCCTGCGGGAAAACGTAGCTCTGGCTTCAGTCAGCACCAGATGGCTGCTGAGAGAGCTGCAGGTCCCTGGGAATCTGCCCTGTGTTTCCTTCTTGACCTTCCATCTCCCACAGCCACCATATTTTGTCTCCCAGGAGGAAGGCTGCAGGCTCCAGTTTCCCCCAGCCCTTCAAGGAGGGGACAGTGAGGTGCCCCAGAAATGGTAGTCCCGACTGCTTAATGGCAGAGCTGGCAGCTCAGTGACGGAGAGAAGGCTGGGCCCCATCCTTACGGATGGGGGAGTGTGGTCTCGGAAACACAAGGGGGTCTGGTGGTCACTTCCCCCAAGCAGTGCTGTCCTCACCTTCCAAGATGACGGGCAGAGAGGATGGGGAGGCATGGGTGTTGTGGCTTGAAGGAAGGCCCTCCACCAGCTCTCCTCGTTGAACTTTTCTGCCTCCCAGTGCTGCCACCATTTTGTCCTCGGCACGCTGGGTTTGCCCTAATTGTGGCCACGTTCCTGTCTAAATGGATGCCTTGAGGGGTTCCTGGGTGGCTCAGTCAGTTAAGCGTCCAACTTCAGCTCATGTCACGATCTCCGGGTTTGTGGGTTCAAACCTGCATCGGGCTCTGTGCTGATGGCTCAGAGCCTAGAGCTTGCTTCAGATTGTCTCCCTTTCTTTCTGCCCCTCCCAGCTTGCTCTCTCTCTCTCTCTCTCTCTCTCAAAAATAAACATTTAAAAATGTTTAATAAAAAAGAAATTAAAAAATGGCCGCCTTGAGAGGGTGGTGCTGGGGAGAAGGGTGCAGGGTAAGCTAGGGGGCAAAAGAATAGAAAATAAGCTTTTGGGATAGTGAAGTAGTCTTAATTTTAAGTTCCCAGACTACTCGTTGCATTGGAAAAGCCTATGAACTTTACTGGGGTGGGGGTGGGGGGGAAGAAGAGAGTAATAAAATACATATAACAGAAAACTTACCACTTTTACCATTTTAACCATTTCCAGGAGTATAATTGAGCGGCATTAAGCGCATTCTCACTGTTGTACTACCTTCGCCACCACCTGTCTCCAGAACTTTTCCGCCATCCCAAACTGTGCCCATTCTCCCTCCCCCAGCCCCCGGCAGCCACCTTCCTTTCTGTCTCTATGTATTTGACGACCCCAAGGACCTCATACGAGTGGAATCGTACAGTCTGTCCCTCTGTGACCGGCTTATTTCACTTAGCACAATGGCCTCGAGGTCCACCCATGTTATAGCAAATGTCAGGATCTCGTTTTTGGAACATTCTGCTAAATGTCTCATCTTCCAGCCATGAGGTATTTAGACTCTGGAGTTCCTACAAAGGCTTTGTCTGACTAAACCTGCAGTGCGTCCACAAGCTCCTGTAACACTTCTCCCCTTGTTGCTTAAATGAGATTCTACTGGGTGTTTTCAGGGACCATAGTATGAACTACCACGTGCTTCTTGTGGTGTTTTACAAATCGTGTCCGATGTCCTCCGGAATGCCATATACATGTTTATCTCGGTAGATGAATGAATGAATGAATACTCCTCATATGTCTTGAGCTGACCTATTTGAGTGCTGTATGAGTCAGGTTGTCCAGAGACACAGAATCCTATATATAGAAGCAGATATTAATTTTAAGAAACTGGCTCCTAGGATTGTGGGTGCTAGCAAAAAAAAATTGCTGGGCAGGCCAGGAGGCTGGAAACTCAGACGAGGTTTCTAGGCCTTTCAGTGTTAGGGCAGAACCCCTTCTTATTCCCAAACCCGTCTTTCCTCTGAAGGCCTTCAGCTAGTTAGATAAGGCCCACCTACATCATGGAAGATAATCTGTGTTATTTAAAGTCAACGGACCGAGGGATGCCTGGGTGGCTCAGTCAGTTAAGCGTCCGACTCTGTTTCGGCTCAGGTCTCGATCTCATGGTTTGTGAGTTCAAGCCCCACATCGGGTTCCATGCTGACAGTGCAGAGCCTGCTTGAGATTCTCTCTCTCTCTCTCTCTCTGTCCCTCCCCTCTCACTCTCTGTCTCTCTCTCAAAAATAAATAAATAAACTTAAAAAAATAAAAATAAAAATGAAGTCAACTGACTGGGAATGTTAATCATATCTGAAAAAGAACTTCCCAACAATATCTAGGCTAGTGTTTGACCAAACTGGACAGCATAGCCTCGCTAAGGAGACACAAAAAAGTAACTATCACAAACACACAAATCTACACTTCCAAATCTTAAGAGATTTATAAAAAATGCAATTTACTATAGATACCCTCAAGGGGAGGAATGTAAGGATGTTGAAGATTGACAACTGTTAATAATATTACTATGAACTTGTAATCACAGAGTCTGGAGTTGGAATGCTGTTTCTATTTACACCCTGCTTGCTTACAGAACATATTTGAAGACTCAGAGTCAAGAGCAAAAATCCAGAAATTGTCAAGAGAACTAAAATTGAGCTTCATGGAATATTCACTCCAGCGAGTAATAAAGTCACGTATTATTTTATGTCTACTAAGTCACAGGATTTTAGAACTAGGATCTCAATTTGGAGACCACTGTTTCCTGTCAATGAAATCCAGGACTAGAGAGAGAAATTTCCTGAAGGTCAGACCCTATTAAGCCACGGACCTCGGCCGCTCTGCAACCAGACCACACGCTCAGCTTAATCCAACCCTTATTAAGCACCTAGAATGTGCCAGGCTTTCTGCCAGACACCTTGGCAGGTACCAGGGAACACATGCCAGGCTTTTTAAAATCACTATCTTCACAATGGTACTTTAAGATATGTAACTGTTATCCCTGGTTCACAGAAGAAAACGTTGAGGCGTAGAGCAGAAGGGATTTGCCTGAGGTCACAAAGCTCCCAGGCCAGTTGGAATTCAAACCCAGGCTGCAGGGGCCTGAGTATGTGCTCTTGTCCATCAGATGATACTGTCTATAGTAAGGAAAATAAAAGCATATGCAAAGGCCTTTTGGGGTTTGTTTTTTAATGTATACGGAGGGGCAATATGAGACAGGAGTCTTAGAACGCGCCTGACAGTTATGCAGCTAAGACAGGTGAGCGAAAAAGTGGGGCATGGGTAGGTCCAGGTTTACAGGGCCTGAAGCTAATGTAATGTGGGGGTGTCTTTTAAAATACAAAATTATGGGGGCGCCTGGGTGGCTCAGTCGGTTGAGCATCCGACTTCAGCTCAGGTCACGATCTCGTGGTCCGCGAGTTCGAGCCCCGCGTCGGGCTCTGGGCTGATGGCTCAGAGCCTGGAGCTTGCTTCCAATTCTGTGTCTCCCTCTCTCTCTGCCCCTCCCCCGTTCATGCTGTGTCTTTCTCTGTCTCAAAAATAAATAAACGTTAAAAAAAAAGTTTTTTTTAATAAAAATAAAAAAAAATAAAATACAAAATTATGAACACAAAATTAGGTGCCCAAATGAATATTTACTTTGAATACTGAATCATATTACTAGAACAAGAAAACACCACACCACAAATTTTTAAAAGTTGATCAACGACTGCAAACATTACACTATCTTAAAAGAGAGAGAGAGAGAAACACAATCTTTTTATTCAGGATCTGCCTAACCCACTTCTACACTACTTTTTGTCCCACCCACTCTTTGATTGCCTCCCCCTATGACAATGCAATAATTTTTACAGTGAAAATGGATAATGGAGTCCTTCCTCTGACACGGTCGGTAGAAATTTTATTTTTATTCTTAACAGTTTAGAACAAATTCTTTGCACTTCCCACTAATTTCTGGCTTGGTCATGTAAATCTCAGGATTGTTGTCAAAACTGAGAAAAGCACTGAAGGTTTCTATATGAGCTGTGAGATTTCAGGGTGTTCCAAGTTTTCTTATGCAGTGACTCATCTTGTGGTCCTCAAATTTTATGAATTGGTGAAACTCATTAGCCAGCTTGTTGTGGATTCCCTCTTTACAGCAGGCATAAGTTCAAATTATGGGGTTGCCTGGGCGGCTCAGTAGGTTAAGCATCCAACTTCGGCTCAGGTCATGATCTCACGGATCATGAGTTCAAGCCCCACATTGGGCTCTCTGTTGTCAAGGCAAAGCCCGCTTTGGATCTGTTTCCCTCTCTCTCTGCCCCTCCCTCACTCATGCTCTCTCTCTTTCAAAAATAAAGAAACATTTTTTAAAAATAAGTTTAATTGCTTTTCTAAAAATACGTTTAAATTGTGTTGTTGATGTATTTGGGGGCAAATCAGCAAGAAACTTAAATCTTGCCCAATGTATTCAAATGACTGGCTCCTCTTAATTAGCTGGATTATCCCAAAAATCTGAGGGCTTAGTCATGACTTCCATTAGAAATAGAATGGTCTCCGGAGTAAGAACCTCCCGGACCATGAGCCCCTGCAAGAGGAAGAGGAGGAAATTCTAGACCCAATTCATCCCCCAACACACTGAGAACCTGCCGACCTCCATTTTCCATCCCAGACCCCTTGAAGAAGGGGAGGGACTTGGGGAGTCCTACCTTGTCATATACCATCAATAAAGTACACTGTACCCAGTGAAAGAAAGAAAGAAAGAAAGAAAGAAAGAAAGAAAGAAAGAGGAGAGGAGAGGAGAGGAGAGGAGAGGAGAGGAGAGGAAAGGAAAGGAAAGAAACAGAATCTGTCTTAATGTATTTCTGCCTTGACATATCTTTTAAAAAGCTTTACAATTTTTTATTTTATTTTTTTAATATTTATTTATTAGAGAGCCAATACACATGCACGAGCAGGGGAGGGGCAGAGAGAGAGGGAGAGAGAGAGAATCCCAAGCAGGCTTCGCACTGGCAGCGCAGAGCCCAACTCAGGGCTCCGTGTCACCAAGCGGTGAGATCATGACCTGAGCCGAAATCAACAGGTGGAAGTTTAACTGACGAGCCACCCATGTGCCCTAAGTTTTACAATTTTTTACCGTCAGGATGATTTCTATTGCTTTCATTGTGGGTTGTTGTTGTTGTTTTTTACCACATTTTGTATATAATCCATTAAGTTTACCTGAATTTGCTCTCAGTCCTTTTTTTGTTTGGTTTTGCACTATTTTTCTTTGTTTATTTGAGCAGAGTTGACACACGACGTTAGGTTAGTTTTGGGCGCACAACATGGGGATCCCATTTCTCTGGAAGTTATGCTGCTCTTGGTTCTTTAATAAATAAATTTAAAGATGACACAATAGGTTCACTTTCACCCAAACTAGGAAGTCTGTGATCTCTCACTTTTTATTGAAATGTTCCAAACCACCTTTCCAAATTCTAAGAAAAAAGCGTATTTAAAGTTTATCAACTTTTCGAGTAAGCTTTATGCCCCTCGTTTATGTTCAGTCTCCTCTTCCAAGTGTTCAAAAATATATTCTAGAGGCCTTAACACATTCCACACTGCAAGACTCGAACAGCTTTGCCTTGGACAGACATCCTCATCACACTCACACTCTCGAAAGAAAAATGCAAGCTCGGCCAACCTGAAAAGAAAACCTGTAACAGATACAACACCTTTAGGCAGGGGCAGCGGGTGACAAGGGAAGGAAATACCCGAGGTGACTCCTCATTGCAGCTATAATATTTGATTTTTGCAAATTTGCAAAAACGTATGGCCATGGGAACACATTTGTCCCCTCCCAGTCCCTGGAAGGACCCTGAAACAGAATCTGCAGGGTATCCCAACAAGGGGATAACATCGACAGAGGCCCCAGGGGCTTGAGAGGCCACGACAGGGTTCCCAGGACCGCGGCACATGGGCCCTGCCAGCTCAGGGACACTGACAGAGGGGGAGCTGTGGGTGATGCGATGCTCAGGAGGGTTCGGTGTTTTTTTCAAATGGATGGGGGAAGGGAGAAGGGGAGCTTAGTATTTAATGGGTACAGAGTGAGTTGGGGAAGATGCATAAGGTCTGGATGGACAGTGGGGACAGTGCACAACAACGTGAATGTACTTAATGCCCCAGAACTGTCCACTGAAAAACGGTTACAGTGGTAAATTTCACGGTATGTATCTTTCACCACACCAAAATAAATTTTAAAACATGTACACGTTCAAACGTTATCAATTTTTTTCGAAAACGGAGTCTGAAGACAGCTGCAAAGGACCCGCCCATCCACACGCACACCAAGCATTTTCCAAAGCACGGGACACCCTCACACACCTACCTGCTATTTTGCAGTTATGCGTAGATTTGCTTATTATTTCCCAAACCCGTTTAAAGGTGTGGATTTTCAGATTTTGCCATAATGACTACCTTTCAATCAGATAATAAAAGCAGCCAAACGCCTGTAAAAGCGTGCAGAATGGTTCACCGTCTAGAAGTGGCCCTGACTTCTGGCTAGCTCGTCTTCCCAGGGACGAGGGGTGTCTGTCGCTCTTAAGTGCCGGCTCTCGGGTCCCCCGGATATTCTTTCACTGAAGGCACTCTTCCACCTGCTGTCTTCCTGGGAGATTCCCTGCCTTCCGCCTGCCCCCGGGTCCCCCCACCCCCAACCAATTCCTCTGCAGGTAACAGGTGGCTGCAGTTCTTCCCGCTGAATTCGAGAATCTCCTTTCCACCAGCCCAAGGGCTGATCCCCTCTAACCCCCGCAAGCTGTGCCTGGACCCCCTCCACGGGGCATCCATCACCGGGCCCCGGCCCTCTGGGGCAGACAGCGCTGACCATGCACCCCAGTGTGGTCAGCACTCCTATGAGATCTCCTTTGCTCCCTTTACGAAGATTACAAAATTACATTTTCTAAGCCCTTCTGCTCTCCAAATGTACAACACCCGCACCCCAACCCTACCTCCATCCCCAGCTCTGGAATATGAAACCAAGCAAAGCCCCAAGATGGGCAGAAATGCAAACCACGGGGCCTCCCAAGGACGCCGTGCCACTGGGAAGCACCCAGCTACGCCTTTCAACATCTAACACAGCACACAGTGGGGTATGAATGTGGATTCCAGCCTTGCCTCTGGTATCTTACAAGATGGCTTCCTGAATATAATTCCAAGGAAATTGAGGTTATTCTTGGGAGGGAGGGAGAGAGGGAAGGAAGAGCAGGCTTGGCCTGTTCTATGACTGAATCGCCGTTCCTTTGTGGCACAGAAACCGTAGGTCAAATCCAGGACCTTCCTGCAGACCAGAGGGAACTGTTCTCCCAGGAATATGAGCCTGGCCTCTTACCTCGTAATAATACCCCCCAAGTCTCCTGCACTGAGAATCATCAAAGATGAGGACACAGGGACCCGGGCCCCCTGCCCGCCATCACTCTGCATCATTTAATTGACTGTGTATGTTTCCCAGCTCTGAGCTCCGAGAGCCCAGTCGTGCTTTTTCCAACCACAGGAAAAATCGTGAAGCTTCGTTTTCCTTAGATTTATCCTTTTGCCTTATTTTTGGAGTTTTCTAAAATTAAAAAACCCAATGTCCAGACCCTGGCTATTTAAAAACAGGCAAGTTAACTTCCGCTGCAGAAAACGGCCCTTTAAATAATTTCCCTGGAGGCCCCGAGATTCCTAAAATGAAGCCATCCGAGGAAGCTGGGAGGTAGGAAAGGAAAGAGAGAGAAATGGTAATTGAGGAGATACTGCCCTCATTTTGCATCCTTGATTTTCCTTCCAGAATCTTCTCAGGCCTGTGATCAAAGGACCTCCCATTGCCACCCCCTCACCCTGTACCACCTCCCACAGCTGTGGGTCTAGGGAGGCCCACCTGAGTTTAGCAGCACTGCCCCCTCCCTGGAGTGACGCCAGGGGAGCCCTATGCCCCACTGGGGGTAAGGAAGAGACCTTCCTAGCGTCTGACGTGAGTTGGTGTCATTATTTGGGGGCTCGCTGCAGAAAGGCCCCCCAGGCTTCCCATCAAAACAGAATGTCACAGCCACAATGACATGGAGATCCCATTACTGAAATCAGTAGATCCAATGATTTGGGGAGTTCACAGATTTTTTTTTTTTAAACATGAAGAAATATATACACATTTGCTAACTTTTGATTGTGCCAAGAAAGGATATTTTTAAAACAACCACTTTCTACTAGCACTTTTTCAGAAGGAATGCTTTACCAATTAGATCTTCAGATTTACTTGAATTTTGTCTTTTAACACTTTCCTGGCAATTAAAACTATCTGAGAGTATTTGCTTTTTTTTTTTTTAATTTTTTTTTCAACGTTTTTTATTTATTTTTGGGACAGAGAGAGACAGAGCATGAACGGGGGAGGGGCAGAGAGAGAGGGAGACACAGAATCGGAAACAGGCTCCAGGCTCCAAGCCATCAGCCCAGAGCCTGACGCGGGGCTCGAACTCACGGACCTCAAGATCGTGACCTGGCTGAAGTCGGACGCTTAACCGACTGCACCACCCAGGCGCCCCAAGTATTTGCTTTTTTGTCTAGCATATCTCCTGGGGACCTTGGCTTATTTCCAGCTTGTGTTCTAGTGCCTGGAATCGTGTCTGCCATGTTAATGTGCACAATAAATGCTTGTTGAATAAACAAAAGAAGAAGAAGAAGAAGAAGAAGAAGAAGAAGAAGAAGAAGAAGGAGAAGAAGAAGAAGAAGAAGAAGAAGAAGAAGAAAGAGGAGGAGGAGGAGGAGGAGGGGGAGAAGAAGAAAAAGAAGAAGAAGAAGAAGAAGAAGAAGAAGAAGAAGGAGGAGAAGGCGAAGGAGAAGAAGAAGAAGAAAAAGAAGAAGAAGAAGGTGGCAGAGGAGGAGGGGGAGGAGGAGGAGGGGCAGGAGGAGGGGAGGGGAGGGGAGGAGGAGGAGGAGGAGGAGGAGGAATGCTTTAACTCATGAACATACATGCATGCCCACATGTGCAGAAAGAGAAACTCTCAGAGTAACGAAGAGCCTGTGAGTTAACAATGAACCTGGAGCTTTCTGAAAAAGCCAACCACTGTTGGAGAAGTCCTAATTTGGGGTACCAGCCCCCTCCCTTGGCAACGTGTGGGGACCTAGGCTACATCTCCGTCTAGCAAAGATGATGAGTGGGCTTGAGGGCCCGAAGTTCTGCTGTGAACTTCTCCAGGAAATGTACATAAGAATGAATCAACTCCCCCGAAAGTCATCCCCTCCCTGGAGAAAGAGCAGAAACATGAAAGACTAGTGACCAAAACGTGATGCCCATTCCTTACCCACCGCTCACCGCCCACCAGTGTGGGTTTCCAAGGTCGGCTTAAGTCTGAAGCTTCTGATTCCGTCTCGGTGGAGATAGAGGCCTGTCCCGAGAGGGGGGCCAGCACTGTGGTGTGATCTGCTCCGGCATCAGCATGGAAGGAAGTGCACCTGCTTTCCTCCTACCGTAAGGCCCAAGTCACTCCTAATGTCCCCCTCAAAAGGCATCTCTAGACCCCAACCGGTCTGCAAAACTTTGGGGGCTCAGTGGAGAGCAACAGCAGACCTGAAGAATGGAGAAATGGATGCCTTCGTTCTGATAAAGACGCTGACACCCCAGCTTTGTACCAGGCGGGGAGCCCCATCGTCACTCCAAAGCAATTTGTAAGGGATTGGAGGTCTTTGAAAGGGGGACGCACCGGTGACCAGGGTTGTATAATCCTGGCCTCTTAGTCACAGCTGACTTTTTTTTCACAAATGCACCTTCCGAGCATAGGCACTGTCCAATTTATATTCTAACGGGAGGAAGGACAAGGCCCCTTGGGAGCTTGGCGTGAGTGGCAAGAATCAATTTCCCTTCTCCCTGCAAATATTCGCCCACCTGAATGTGTGCTTCTGAGGATGAAGGAGGAACCTGACGACCGGGAAATAATACATGAAGACAAAGCTCTTTTTAAAAGGGGAACAAGGGGGCGCCTGGGTGGCTCAGTCGGTTAAGCGTCGACTTCAGCTCAGGTCACGATCTCGCGGTCTGCGAGTTCGGGCCCCGCGTCGGGCTCTGGGCTGATGGCTCAGAGCCTGGAGCCTGCTTCCGATTCTGTGTCTCCCTCTCTCCCTGCCCCTCCCCCGTTCATGCTGTGTCTCTCTCTCTGTCTCAAAAAAATAAATAAACATTAAAAAAAATTAAAAAAAAAAGGGGGAACAAGGAGATGAACAGGCCGTTAGGAAAAGACTAAAGACATAAATGCAAATGGCCGACAAACCGATCTAAAATATTTAGCACCACTGGTGACTTTTTTTTTTTTGAGGGGGTTGGGCGGGGAGAGAAATCAAACAGGGGAGAGGCCGAGAAAGAGAGAGGGTCCCAAGCAGACTCTGAGCTGACAGCATGGAGCCAGACACGGGGCTCCAACTCATAACAGGACCTGAGCCAAAATCAAGGGACGGTCACCCAACCAACGGAGCCACCCAGGGGCCCTACCAATGGTAACTTTTTAAAAAATGTAAATCGATACAGTGAGTTACCATGTTTAGTACATCCTGCCTGCAAAATAATGTTACAATAGATCTTGTTTCCTGGGGTCGGAGGAAATCGACCCCACAGCAGGAAGAGAAACAATTACAGTCTTTCTGGAAGTCAGTTTTTCTCTACAGAGCAAACCTCAGAAACATGCCTCTGCTTTGACTCCATGGTTTCACGTGCACAAATGTATTCTAGGAAATAATAAAGAACACACAAGATGTCTTTATGTAAGGGTGTTCTCCAAGTATCCAACAACAGGGAGTTGTTTAAATCAGCTATGGTATACCTAAGTAATGGAACGAAGCTTACATGATATGGTAGCTGTGTATTTGTTGAAATGGAAAACAGTTAAGTTGTTAAGTTGTAAAAGAGTTTCAAAAATAGTAAGCTCACATTTTTTTTTTTGGTTAACCCATTATTTCAATCAATAAATATTACTACGCAAGAAGAATGCATCAAAGATCAAGATAGATAGTTCCTTGGTGTTCTAAAGATTGCGTTTACCAGGGCGAGGGGGGGCGGTGTCTGCGGGTTGGATAACAAAAAATAACTAAGTCGGTGAGACAATTATAGTATGAGAACTGATATACAGGAGATTAGAGTAGGTGACATAGGGGGCCTGGGTGGCTCAGTTGGTTTGAGCATCTGACTCTTGATTTCAGTTCAGGTCATGATCCCATGATTGTGACATTGAGCCCTGAGTCGGGCTCCTGGCTCACAGCTCAGAACCTGCTTAAGATTCTCTCTCTCTCTCTCTCTCTCTCTCTCTCTCCCTCTGCCCCTCTCCCCTGCTCATGCACACTCTCTCCAAAATAAATAATAATAATAATAAAGTAGGTGACATAATAGAGATCTTTCTGAATTTTATACTGAGATCTGAATAACGAGAAGGAGGAAGCAAGGAGAGTGTTCCAGACATAGAAAATAGCTCGTGCAAAGGTCTTAAGGCAAGATGGAGCTTTAGATGACATGTTTAGATATAGCCAGGACCTGTGGCTAAAGCAAAGTGAAAGAGAGGCAGAGTGGTAGGCGAGGCCAGAGAGGGGCTAGGGGCTGGATCATGTGGTGTTTGATAAACCAGGGTGAGGAGCTGGGATTTTATTCTACGTGCTATGGGAAGACATTGTAGGGCTCAAGCGGGAGGTATGATCTCATTAATGTCACTAAACGTCACTCTGGCCACCGTGTGAGAAGAATGGATTTAAGAGCACAAAGAATGGAGGCAGGGATACCAGTCACTGGAGCCTCTGCTATCATCCAAGCCAGGCTTACGGCAGGAGGTGGATGTGGAGAGAAATGGACGCAGTCAGGATTTATTTTGGAGCGAGTACCAACTGTATTTGCTAGCGTATGGATGACTCCAAGGACTTCCCCCTCTTTCCTCCTGTTCCCCCTCGGATGCTCCCAGCTCTACGGCCAGTCCTGTCCTGCCAAGGATCATCGTTACCTCCTGCCTTTGGCTTCTGTGGGGTTCCTTGCCCCATAAACGAAATCTCCCTTTCCTCAACCTACCTCAGGCCGGCCTTCACTTCTCGCAACCCTGACTGAGGCCATCGAACACCTGCTGGGTTCCAATCCTCCCGAGAGCCCTTCAAGGACACTGCTTGTGTCCGCGGCACTGGACACAAGCAAAGCTCAGAGAGGTGAGGCAGCCTGCCCCTCTGCCGGCAAGGATTCAAACCCAGGTCTTCAGGGTCCAGGGCCAGCACATCCTCCTCTGTGCCACGCTGGATGACCAAGATGTACCCGGGTTGCTGGCTGACTACCAAATACCGCTAGCTGTGCCCTGAAATCTCAGCTCCTCTGTTCCCCCAAAGGAGAACAATGGCTGCCGGCCGACATTAATTTCCCGGCCTCCCTTGCAGCTAGGTGTGGACGTGCTCCTTTCTCCAGTGAAATATTAGGAGAAATGACGATGCAAACAGAAACCTGGCTTCCTCCACCCGCTTTCCCCTCCCTGCAGGCAGCAAGCCAGGCTTGGCGGGAAGCCAGCTTCAATTATGCAGATCACAATAAGGCTTTGGGGGATTGTGGAACAATGACTTGGAAGGAAGCTGAAGCCCTTGAATGGCCACACCGAGCTGAGTCTGCCCCCAGCCTGCAAAGCCCACCCAGACCTTTCCGTGAGACAGAAAGCATATAAGCTTTAATCTTTAAGTGATCCTACTGTCAGGTCTCTTTGTACAGCAGTCCTGCCTTACCTTAACCGATGCATCACCTCAACGTGATCTACATATTTTAAATACCAGCGACCTCTCTTGTTAAACAGTCATTGAGCCCCTCAATCAATACTTCTAGAAAACGCACAGATCCTTGAGTTTCCCCACTTCTGTCCATGGCTGAATTTCTCCAGTCTGTGCACTCAAGTCAATGCCTCATGCTCTCCGAAGAGTACCTTTCAAACCCAGTTTGAGTTGGAAACCAAAATTAATAAGACCTCCATCACCATGCACGAGAAACAAATTTTTTACATATTATTTATAAACAAGTATTTGAAGTATTGTATTCTTTCTTAATAAATGCTCAACAATTGAAAGCAAAATTTTAAAAGTCATGCATTCTAATATTAAATCTGCTAGAGAAAAGAGAGTTATTTTGTTTGTTTGTTTGTTTGTTTGTTTTGTTTTGTTTTGAATTGGGCTCGTTCCAGAGAGTCCAGCTCTTGGGGGAACGTGGGATCTGGTCTTCAAATGTTAATGAATCATTTTACTTTTCAAAATTGTGGTGGGTTAGTCAGCGAGCAAGACAAAAACCCTGGTTGATCATGATGAGAATTTATTTATGTCAGCCAGTGAGTTTCTTCCCAAAGGGTCCAAATGGGGAAAGGACAGTAAGAAAAAGGGGGGCCACATGCTTAGTAGGAAATGTACCGGTTTGGGACTCGGATGGGTATGGATCCCAATCCTGACTCGACTCTGTGCTCATCAACTCATTTAACTTCTTTGAACCTCAGTTCCCTATAAAACATCAGTACTTATACCCACCTCATAGAGTGTCATGGGGACTAAGGAGGCATCCATAACACAGATAGAATGTTCTGGCAGGCTCGGCCCTCAGGAAATGACCACAAAACAAAACCCAAGCTCATCCTGCCTCGAGATAAGGAACTCAGCAAGCCTGGCCCCTTTGCCAAGTCGCCATGAAGGAACACGGCATGCCAGCTGGCCTCAAGGTTTCTAAATTGTCAAGGACAGGCTTCTGTGGGTGTTGTTGTGGGGCGGACACATATGCTCACTGACCACATCCCAGCGTTGTCCTGCAGCTGTGGCTGCCCAAACCTTCCAAGTATCCTCGTGGCTAAACCAGGCAGCAAAGCACAGTCAAGGCCTCATGGAAAAGTCTGCTTTCCAGTCACCTTATTTTGTTGTCCAAATTCATGAACAACAATGAGGGAAAGCCCTGTTTGCCTTCTACTCCTGAAGCTGATCATTCACAAACAAAATCAAAACAAAACAAAAATCATGCATTTGCCTTCATTATGGTCCTCACCATTAGAAAACAAATGGCTGGTGTCTGGGAAAGAGGCTAAAGAGAGACAATGGATTAATTCGGTCTTTTTTGTAATGGGCACAGGTACTGGGTTTTCAGCTTAAACAGATGTACATAATATCAAATATGGAAAAGCAAGTAATTTCCTCCGAACAGTTTTGAGGCTGAGACCATGATGGTTGGTATGATGGCCATCACCCCCACTCCTTCCAAGCTTCTCCTCATGACTCCCCAGCCTCTGCACTGAGCCCTCACCGTCCCCAGCACCTCGATACCCCTCCATCTCCCGATGAAGCAGCCAGGTGTTCAATCAGCCACTGCTTCCATATGTGTCCTTAGCCCCTTGAGTCATGCTCTCGATAACATCATGCCAAGATTATTAGGGTCTTCTAGCTGGTCTCCACCTCCTGTTTCTCCAAACCATCTTCCATTGGCCTACTGAAAGTGCAGCTTCATTTACGTCATTCCCCCCACCCCGCTCAATAACCTTCGATGGCTCCCTGTTGCTCATTCTGCAACCAAGAGTTTCCACCATATGGCGCTAACCTGTCTTCTCAATCACATCTCTCCTCCAGCGCCCACATTCCAACCAGACTTCATCACTCACTCCTTATTGAACTTGCCCACCTCTTGCTATCTCCATGCCTTTTTCATGTGATTCCTCTGCCTGGAGTCCTCAGCCTCCTTGCCATTCGTTCACACCCCGAACTCAGAGCCATCCATCAGAGACCATCTCAAAGGACACATCTTCCATAAGGACTTTCTCCATCCTTCCAACCTAACTTCTAAATCTCATGACATTGTATTTGCACTTTTCTTCTGTCTCTTGTTCCCCTCTACCTTACAGTCAACTCCTAAATGCTTCTGAGCACCGTCTGGTTGGAAGGGAAGGCCGGGAGACTGGGCTTAAACCCCTACTTGAGAAAGCACTGGTTTTACTAGAATTACATGAGAAGGGAGAAGGTCAGACAGAGCGGCTCAGGCACAAACCAACCCTCCCCCGTCCCCCGCCACGCCACACAGCTACTGAAGCCTTCTTGGCCTTCTTTTCTTTCTCCCACTGGTCTGCAAGTGCCTTTTTTTTTTAAAGTTTATTTCTTTTGAGAGAGAGCGTGCATGCAAGCTGGGGAGGGGCAGAGAGAGAGGAAGAGAGAGAATCCCAAGCAGGCTCCGCGCTGTCAGTGTGGAGCCTGACGCAAGGCTCAAACTCATGAACCATGATATCATGACCTGAGCGGAAATCAAGAGTCCGCTGCTTAACCAACTGAGCCACCAGGCGCCCCTGGACTGCAAGCAGCTTACGGGTAGAGGCTGTGTTCCCTGAGGGGACACCTGCTGCAGGGTCGAGCACAAACAACAGCATCCTGACACCAAGAGGGTTGGGATCTTAAGAGCAGACACGCCCCTGGGACGCGTCCAGCCTGTGCAGCTTCTTCAGTGCAAAACAAGCAGGTCCCCAGCACCCAGTCCCTCCTGGCGTCTCACCGAGGCCAAGCGGGGGACAGTCTGTCCCTCTTCCTCTAACAGGCTTCTGTGAGAGCTCGTGTCCCGCTCCTCCTTGAAGCTGCCCTTTTCCTTTTGAACCTACCTTTACCCAGAAAAACATAATGGCGTGGCCCCCAATCCAAAGAGACAGCCCCCGATGCCAGCCCCTAGTGAAGGGTCCCGCCAATGCACTCCACGTTGTTTTGTCAGCTGGGAAGAAATCCTTCATCACTTTCCCCAGGAATCCACCTTCTGAGGGTGTGCTTGAGGCCAGCAGGCGCCACCCTGTATTTGAAACAGCCAGAGACAGCAGATCAGCCCACACCCTGGTAGTGGGTGTGGTGCCTCGTTCCACCAGCTGGAGCCCCAAGGGCTGGACTGATCACTGTGCCCTTCTCGGCAGGCTAACGCTCTCCCCATGGAGTAAGGGCTTCCAGAAGCAGCCTGAAGATACATCCAGCCACTGCACATATCCCTAACCTAAAAAAAAAAGAAAGAGAGAGAGAGACAGAGAGAGAGAGAGAGAGGCCAAGAAAGGGTGGAAGCCACAGCTCTCCCGTTTGCCTACAACAATGTGAGGCCAGGGCTCATGAGTTCAAGCCCTGAGTCAGGATACCTGTGCGGACAGCTCAGAACCTGGAGCCTGCTTCGGATTCTGTAACTCTGTTTTTCTCTGCCTCTTCCCTGCTCTCTCTCTCTCTCTCAAAACATAAACATGAAAAAAATAACAAAAATAAATGTGAGGCCAGATTTTAACCTCTCCCTTGGCAACTCTGCGTGTGGGACAAGAGAGGAGCTGATACAGACATGACTCTTGTACTGCATTCTATACTCACTTCCCCTACCCCTTGTTTCTTAATGGCCTTACTTTTTTTTTTTTCTTTTTCTTTTTTTTAACACTTGAGCCCAGGTTAGCCTGTTTCCTGTTCATATTTGTAAGGAATCCAGGCCCTCGGCAGTAAAGAAAGACAAGCATCCCCTGGAGCTTTATATTAGGAATGTTTCTAGAGTGTTGGTGGAAAGCATGTACATTTGTTAATTTGCACCCTAAACACACCCCATGGCCTCATTTAACTCTGAGTGCTCATGTGTGTCTTGTAACTACCTACGCATGGTTCCAACTTAATCAAGTACTTAATGAGCAGCATTAATATTCGTTGTCATCTCCATGGGAGCCTACGCTCATCAAGGTAAATATCTGTGGGCTGTATCCAGAGTCTGTGGTTGAACTAAGAATTGTCTGTCCTCATCCAGACAGCCAACTCTTTGTCCCCCAAGATGGGAAAACCCTGCTGGGTACTTTCCGAAGGTTTCTTTGTAAAAACGAGATGCTTCCACTTACGGATCTTTTGCAGATGCCAAGCGATTTGGAAGAGCGGTAAGAAATCCACTATCTGGGTGGTAGTCATTCAGAGAATCTCGTGGCATGCCTCTTAAGTGCCGGACACTGGGGGTGCGATCATGACCTACCCTCATGGTGCCTACAGTATGGTGGGAGACACCTACATTTATGGAAAGGTCACCCTAAGGAATAGGTGAAATCAGCGTTTGGCAGGAAACGCGTGGGGTGCTGGGGGAGCCATTCCCTAAAGGAGAGATATTGGAGCTGAGCTGAAAGATGAACGTGGGGAGAAATTAGTTCTTCAACGGCTATTAGGGCCGGAGCGCGCATTTGCACACAAATGCGCACGCACACCCACATCGAGTACAACTGCTCTATTTATAGCGGGAGAAACGGGGCCCAGCCAGAGCTAATTATAGAAACCGGCGATCCCAATATCTAATCCCTTCCCGCTAAATCACATGGATTTATTTGCATCCCAACCATAGATTATTTCAATACCTTTGGCCAATAAAACGCAGAATATTGAGTTAAAACCACATCCCTCAAGACCACAAGCATAAATAACGATCGTGTTTTAACGTGGATGGAACCTTTTCATTTTGCAAATGCAAGTTCTCATATCAAAATCCAAGGCAGTTTGTTTTCTGTACAAACGGGAAGGTCATAACCCTGTCTGAAACGCACTGGCAAAAATCTCTCTAACCGTGCAATGCTAATTTGGGCGTGAGCTGTGTGTTGAGGCTGACTTCATGGCCCAGCTGGGGTTTCAGATTCGCACATGGCGATTGGGTGGCTCTTTACCGTTGCACTGCAAGGGTCTCTCCCTGAACTCCGGAAGCCTCCGGAGATTTACCGCTGTTCTCGCCAGTGCGTGCCTGCGTTGCCGCAGGGTGAAACATCCTTTTGAAAAGCCCGTGAGAATCCACTTGCAGTCTGTGCGTTTGCCTGTAAGAGCGCAGGGCAGGGACTGGAAGGAAGCACAGAGGAGCCCACGCTGACGCGAGGTTACCCCTGGGGAGCTGCTGCAGTGGGGAGGGGATATGACACGGCCCGCTTTTCACTCTAGATATGCCTGAGTGGTGTAAAACTGTACACAAGAACGTGTTTGTGTATTGCACATTTAATGCATACGTATGCATTTTTTAAAAGAAAAAGCTTAACCTAACATCTCAATAGAACAAAGGTGCGTCTCCGCAGAGAGAAGCGTTTCTTCTGGATGTGACGGTCTATTCCAGAAACCTCAGAGCAACTCCCCCGCTGACCAGCACAGAGCTGAGGATGGAAAACGTGCATTCCGCAGCATCCACGAGGGAAATTTGGAAAGTTGGAGGCGCCTCCAGGGTCGCCGCACTTGCCGCCCGCGCCCCCCTTACCGGTGCATTCCCGCAAGCCTTGACTTTACCGCGTGCGCACCCCCCACCCACCCAGCGGGTGCGGGTGCGGGTGCGGGTGCGGGTGCGGGTGCGGGTGCTGGTGCCGGAGGGTGCGGCCGCTGCCGGGGCGGGGCCAGCCGAGCACGCGCCCCCACCTCTTCTCCCGCCCGCGCTCGCCCCCCGCCCGCGCCCGGGGCGCCCGGCCCGCCCCCTCCCCTAGCGCGCAAACGAACCTCTCGACGCCGCGCGCGGCGGCGGCGGGCGGGGGCCGGGCGAGGGAGGGGGCGGGCCCGAGCAGCCCCGACTCCGCAGTTGTCTCCCGAGCGCGGGCTGCGCCGCCCGAGCCGCTGGGCTGGGGAAGCGCTAGCGGTTGCCTCCCGGGCCGGCTCCTCCAGGCGCTCGCAGGCATGCAGCCCGGGAGCAGGCGGCGCGCCCCGGGCCGGTGCTGAGCCGGCCGGGGCGGCGGGGACCAGCGCCTGCCGAGCCCCTCCCACCTTGCCCCGGGGCCCGCGAGCTGCGCTCCGGCACCCCCTCTTCGCCCGCAGCCCCGCCAGCGCCACCCCCCCACCCCCCGCGGGCCGCAGGGGCTCATGCAGCCGCCAAGGTAAGCGCGGGCCGGGAGCGGGGCGGACCCGGCCCTGACATCCCCGAGGCGCCGCCGGCACTTGCGGGTCCTCTCCAGCCCCGCGTCTCTTCTTGCTCCCGTCTTGTCCACGGTTGGAGCTTTGCTGCGCCTCGATCGCTTTAGCTCTTGGCAGCAGTAAAGTTTTTGTGGTTTAGTCTTTGCTCTTTTTTCCTAAAATGCTCTCCCCGGGCAGCCGGCAGCGCGTGTGCTTGGACAGACCCGGCGAGCGTCTCTTCCACCGTGCGCGGGCTGGGAGCTCCCTTTCTCCGGCGCGGTCACCGCCCGGCCCGCGCACCCTGGGATGTCCCGCCGTGAACCCCCATTGGCCCGACTCACCCGGGTCCCCCTCCTCCAGCTCCGCGCCTGGCTGCCTAGGCCAGCTGCAGAGCCGCGGGACAAGCGCCGGCCCCCGGGGTGTGGGGGGGGGGGGGGGCGTCGGTGCTGCACCTTCTGGGCTCGGGTCCCAGCGGTCCTTTGAACTGGGAGCATCTGTATGCAGGAAGGTGCGGGACTTGGGTTCAGTGCTAAGGGATCGGACTCCCGAGTGGCCCCGGCGTTCCTAAGTGGAGGGGTGGGCCCGACGGGCGGGGCACAGAGACGATTCCGCGCCCGGCTCGAGCCGTGGCTCACGCGGGAGAACTAGCTGAAACAGGGGGACAGGTGTATTTAGGGGGAGGACCGACGTGTGTTGGAGCGGGGGGCGGGGAGGGGCGCTCAGTTGCAATTCTTGATTGCATCCTGTTAATGTAATTGCATTAGATTTGCTCCGGGGCAGAATCAATTCCCCCAAATTGAGATTTTTAATGGGAGCCTGCGAGTTGCTATTATGTCTGTGGTTTCGGAAGGCGTTGGGTTGTATTTATTTTACAATTCGGGTGTCTCGAGGGCGGAGTAGGGGAAATCGCGCCATCTAGCGGAAATGGTAAGCCGCGCCTTCCTTTTCGCAGCGAAGTTGGGTGTTTTCAAAGTACGGGACTCCAGCGCCAGGTAGAGAGGGGGCTGAGCCCTCCCAGGAAGGGTGGTTATCCTAGTTATCCGTGTGTCTACAGTCTGCGTGAGCGGGAACGCCCCGACACCCCCAGCTCAGTGCACCAAGCTCAAGGGACAGAATTACAGGTTGTGCCGAGTGACAGGCTGGCACCTCGAGGAGATCTGTCACCTTCTCCATCTGGCTTTAGGGTCCTCCAGCAAAAACAGAAAATGTTACCTTCCGGTAGGTGGACACCCATTGTTCGGGCATCAGTCGCAGGGGGGAAAAAAAACATGCGCGCACCTTGCTCTTCTCCAGGACGTCACAGAGGAGTGATTTTTCAGGCGAATCTCAAGCCATGACCCCGAGGAAAGAGATTGACCGAGGACAGCTGAAGGAGAAGTGGGAAAGGGCCTCTTGCAGATCAGGCCAGAATAGCATTTTTTTTTACACATACAAAGGGCTTCTGAAAGTTCCACTGCTGCAGCAGATGACAAGCAGGCCCCCTTTACAAGGGACATGATCTCCTGGGAACAACAGGGAATTACTTTGCTGCCTGACCAGCAGAGCGGACAAAGGCTCTGGGTGGAGCACCCACACACCCAGGCGGGCTCCACGTTCTCTGTGGCTCGTTTTTGCTGCCACCTTACAGGCCAGAGGATATTAGCCACGCCAGCCAGCTTCTCCCTATTCTAAAGGATAGGTTGGTTCCTTGTAGAACAGCACGGTGGTCCCCCTGCAGTGAAGACCCTTGCCCCCTTGAGATCCTCTTCGTGGTGGTGATGGGGAGGAAGGTCCCAGATTCCTTTTGTTTTTAATAAAAATAAATTTTTTCTTACATTTTATTTATTTTTGATAGAGACAGAGGACAAGTGGGGGAGGGGCAGAGAGCGAAGGAGACACAGAACCCGAAGCAGGCTCCAGGCTCCGCGTTGTCAGCACAGAGCCCGACGCAGGGCTCGAACTCACAAACTGCGAGATCATGACCTGAGCCAAAGTCGGACACTTAACCAACTGAGCCACCCAGGCACCCCGATAGAATTTTTTTTAACATTTATTTATTTTTGAGAGACAGAGCATGAGCAGGGGAGGGGCAGAGAGAGAGGGAGACATAGAATCTGAAGCAGGCTCCAGGCTCCGAGCTGTCAGCACAGAGCTGGATGCAGGGCTCGAACCCACGAACCATGAGATCGTGACCTGAGCCGAAGTCGAAAGCTTAACCGAGGGAGCCACCCAAGCGCCTCCCAGATTCCTTTTAACAAGAGCCCTGCCCCTCCCTTTTCCCTTCCAGGTGAAAGACAGGTGCTTACATTCTAAATAGACATGTAGAGTGGTGGGTGGCGTTTCTGCCTCCCCCCATGCTGTCTCTCCCTTTGCAGGCGTTTATTTAATAACCAGATTTGTGACAGAAAGGGTCTTGCAGTGACCCGGCATCTTATTCAAGGCGGGCTTCTCTGACCTTTGCTAAGAAACGCCTTACAAGGTGTGACTGCTGCCTCCCCAGTGTGTGTGATCATACAGAGTAGAGCCATCAGAGGCTCCTATTTAATACGACCCTTGGCCCAGCCCTTCGGCCAGCCACCCCATGTGGGGCCAAATACAGGAACTCTTAGATGAAGATGCAGAATAAAATGATAGGTACTGAGCATCCCTGACATTGGGACAGGAAGTTTTTTCCAGCCATTGTTGTAGTGATGCTCACCAGACCAGTGATGGCGTCTAGATCTCGCTAGAGAAATGGATGTCCAGAGAAGTATAGCCCAGGTTCTGCGGGTTTAAAGTGCTTTTTTCCCTTCAACCTTGCTGCCAAATGAATTAAATTCAAGCATTTGCTTTTCCCACGTGTGGTCCCCAAATTCAGTCATGCCTCAGGAGGTATGATCACCGATCTCTTGAGAAGTCTGCCATCCAGGGAAGATTGGATATCCCCAAGTGAAACCGAACATAAACAAACTAGGATTACCAGAAACCAGTGCAGGCTCATGTGAATCTGTTAGTTCTGTGAAATGAAAAGGCACTACTCCATAAAGATCATTGTTCTAGAACCTGACTTATAATAACCCAAAGGTAGGTTCAAATAACTTTTCAGCATCAGTGGTGTTTCTGTGGCTCTTTCGGAGGATGGCTTGGGTTTTCAAACAACATGCATCATTTATTCATTCAACAGACTTAACATAAATTTAACCCGAAGAAGGAAGGCTCCAGACTCTCCCACCTGCCTGGTATCCAGCCCTATTCAAAGGACAGACTCCTGTTTTCCTAATTTTGACCCAACGGCAGTGCATTTTCAGCCTCTTTTCCTTTCAGTGGAAAAACTAAGGACTGTCTCACCTGAGTGTGCATACATGGTCAGGCAGAAGTCGATCTCCTTGGTGACAAATAAACATCTTTTAAAAGGATCCCCGGTTTCTTAGCCAGGTGTGACCCTATGAGTAGAAAACGCAGCATCAGGATGCCTGGGTGGCTCAGTCAGTTAAGTGTCCGACTTCCGCTCAGGTCATGATCTCATGGTTCATGGGTTCGACCCCCGCGTTGGGCTCTGTGCTGATATCTCAGAGCCCGGAGCCTGCTTCATATCCTCTGTCCCCCTCTCTCTCTGCCCCTCCCCACTCACGTGCTCTCTCTCTCTCTCTCTCTCTCTCTCTCATTCTCTCTCTCAAAATAAATAAACTTTACAGGGAAAAAAATGCAGTATCATATTAGAGCCTAGGGGTCGAGGCAAGAATGCCTACTGAGTGAGATGTGAAATCTTTTATAATTCTCAGGGCAGCAAGAAGAAGAAATTTTGAAACTTGGGCAGAAATTAACAAAGCAAATGCAAATATCTTTTATAGCCTCATTTAAAAAATTTCAAGGCACTTCTACTTGATGGATGTAAAAATGCCCTATGTACTTACTTGACCTATAAAATTATATCCAGATTACTACAGTAAAGAACTCAAGTGTAGCAAACACTGTTTATGCAGAAAAAAATTACAGAAGTACTGCTTGAGTTTACTTCGTGTTCTCCAGTTGTTTGTTTAAAGCAACACCACGAGGTGAAGAACTTTCTAGAATCAAGACACTAGATTTGCCAGAGTCTGGAAATCTGGCAAAAACTTGAAAACAAAAGCTTCTGTCATCTGTCTGGTAGACCAAGGCCAATTCCTGTAGATTCTGTGTCCTCCACGGGGCATAGCAGAGATCAGCAGATAGGAGTGAAAAATGCCCTAAAACTTACTGATTTGCATCTGTGAGGCATTGCTTAGTAATTACCAGCCCTTGTGGCTGCCACTTTGTATGTTTCATTTTTCCATCTTCGGGAACTCTCCCACTCCAGGTCTTTGCCTGGTTGACAGCAACACTTTGGCTCGTTTCCTGGTAATGCTCAGCTCTTGTGCCCTCGTGAGCAGAGATACTCTGGCCAAGTCCTCGATAAGAGTCTCAGTACGGTTATTTTATTCTTAGTATGCTGTTCCTCTGAAGATGGACACAGACTATTTTTTTCATCCTCTTTTGGAGTTGTGAGGACTTCTCTCCCTGATGACTTTTTGAAACGAGATTAAGTGGAAACGCACAAACGTACAACGACTTGCCCCGGTGGCCTCCTGAACGTTCGTGGTGAGCCTTGTCGGCCACAACGCAGACGCTCTACCTCAGAGTTCAGTCTCCTGCTAGTTTTTGATACGTTTCACTGATCTGTACCACGTGGATCTCTTCCCTCCAGTCAGGTATTTAAAAACCATGATACCTTGGGGCACATGGGTGGCTCAGTCGGTTAAGCATCCACTTCTGCTTAGGTCATCATCTCATGGCTTGTGAGTTTGAGTCCCCCCCCCGTCGGGCTCTGTGCTGACACCTCGGGGCCTGGAGCCTGCTTCGGATTCTACGTCCCCCTCTCTCTCTGCCCCTCCCCCACTCATTCTCGTTCTCTCTCTCTCTCAAATATAAGTAAACATTGAAAAACAATTTTTTAAACCATAATACCGCATTGTTCCACACACTTCCACAAAGCTTTATCCTCTGTCAGAGTCTGATCCTCTCGTGAGATCCCAAGATGTTGCTAGTTACCCCCCTGCCGGGACGCTGTTTCACTGGCTCTCAAAGAGGCTTGCTCAGAAGCCATCTGCTGGGCAAAAGTGACTTCGAGATTTGCTGCCAGTGCCCATTTTCAGCTCCCGACACTGTCAGTGGCATCCTGGAGAACGGATTGCTCTCATAAGAATATGTCCCCTGGATACGGAGACTTTAGGCTACTCCGTGGTGTTACGGTCTCTGCAGCCGTTTGCTTTGGCCACGTGGCCTGTGGGGATCTTAAATTGACCAGAGCCCCCTCGTGCGAGGGCATGCCCTAGATAGCAGCCACAGAGTCCTGATGCAAATGGAACTCCTGATGACGTCCCCCACGGCCCCCGTGATAAACCATCTCCCCCACCTCCCAGGCCTTTCTCTTTATGCACCCCTTAGAAAAGACCCCCATGGGGCTCCCCAGAAGCCCACTCTTTTGGTCTGAATTGACCGATCTAGCCTCAGCACAGAAACCCTCAAACGCTCTACCGTGGACCCTAATAAAGGCATGAGCCCCAGTCCTGCCTCTCTCCCTGCACCCTCCCTTGACCACCCCACATGGCCCCTCAAGGTATGCGGCATGCTTTGTCTAGATCTGTGAATAATCAACGTCTCCATTTTAGTTTCTCCTGCGGTCTGTCGTTGAACTGTGGCTCACCTCCCGTGCCCCACTTGACAAGGGTTCATTTGACAGATTCATACCAGAAAAGCACATGGAAATGCGTATCCCCCCCACAGAGCCATAAACGCTGTAGGGTTTCCTCAACCCAGTTGGTAGCTTGGAAACAATACGATTTAACGTGGGTTTGGAAATTTGGGTGTGTACTTTCATTTACATTTAATTTAATATCCGTTATGGAAAGCGGTAGAGTATAAATAATAAATAGACTTTTTAAATGCAATTGCATTTTCCCAGATGGGCTTCCATTTATGCAAGAGAGGCAAAACAGCAAGAAATATAGAGCGCAGAGGCCAGGCTTACCTGTAGACATTATGAGGTTCACGATGGCATCTCTTCACAGGTCCAGACCCACCAGTAACCCCCCCACTGCTAAGTTTGCTAGGTCATTTTGCCTCAGAACAAGGGAATCACGGGACATTAATTTATGGCGCTTCATGTCCTTTTGTGCCGCGAAAATAGTCTGATACTCAGAATCCTGACTTCAAAATCGCTTACCTTCCTATCCTGAAGCACACATTCGGCTTTGTATCTTCACGTATCTCAAGAGCATATGGTAGGGAAAAGCCAATGCCACCCTTTTCTCTGCTGTGAGGGTTTTAGCTTGCTTTTATTTTCCTCTGCTAAGAGCATGTTAAGAAAGGAGATTCCCGGGGGCGCCTGGGGCGCTCAGTCGGTTGAGCGTCCGACTTCAGCTCAGGTCATGATCTCACGGTCTGTGGGTTCGAGCCCCGCGTCGGGCTCTGTGCTGACAGCTCAGAGCCTGGAGCCTGTTTCGGATTCTGTGTCTCCCTCTTCCTCTGACCCTCCCCTGTTCATGCTCTCTCTCTCTGTCTCAAAAATAAATAAATGTTAAAAAAAAAAAAAAGAAAAAAGAAAAATTAAAAAAAAAAAAAAAGGAAAAAGAAAGGAGATCCCTAAAGTCCACGTGTCTGATTTCTTTATGTGTAAATGGATGCTATTGGCAGAATCTACAGACTTCAGGCCTAGTTAGAAATATATTTACCTCCCCTGAGCCTGAGCCAGGAGTCAATGAGGACAAAGCAAACCCAAGCCAAGATGGCGCCCAAGGCCTGCCTTTCTGGGTCAGTGACCAATCTCTAGGGGCAGGAGCCCGCCCGGCTTTGAATTGGAGACACGGTCTGAATGGCTTGTTATCTGAAAGGACTGCAATGAATTGAGACTATAGATAGTTTTATCGAAATATCCTGTTGTGTAATATTTACCTGTCATTCAGAGGCTACATCCAATTAAGCACTTTATGAAAACTTGCCCCCCAAATACCATTTAGTATCCTAAAGAAAGGAAAGGAATTCTATAACTCTTTCAACTTCCTAAATCTTTAAAGGGGAGGGGGAGATTGTTCAGGCAAATTGTTCTTTTCTGAAAACATTTTGAAAATTTTGTTTCTGGAAGACAGCGTATCTCCAGACATACTCTCATTTCTAACACATGACCCACCATTCTATAAATGGAGCATATTATTTGACCAACAGAAAAAAGTAAATGCCAGGTGAACACGAGAAGAGATGTGAAGCAGCTGTAGTTTGGTGGGGAAACACTGAACTTGGCATCACAAGGCCAGGTTCTGAGGCTCTCCCTGCCCTCGCTATTCTTAGTGACCTTGGACAAATCACTTAATCTCCCAGAGTTTCGGTGCCCTCGTTTGTGAAATGGAGACAACTGTGCCCGCCACACAGTTGAGATGACTCAACGGTTATGTGGGAGACTTTGTGTTTTAGTGGTTGCTCAACAGAACTTGCATATAACTAGTAATGCACTTAGAACCCACCCAGGAGTCAAGGTTATCCAAGAGTGCTTGGGGGATTCTGCAGATTTCCCCCCAGTTCCCACATGTACGAAGACTCTAGCAGAATCGGGTGCACAGTAGACATTCTGTTATAATCCAGACAATGGTTCCTGTCCGTGATGTTGTCAGCTACTTAGCAGCACTTACTCTGTGCCAGGCATCTGTCCTAAGTGGTCTGTCTATATTGTGTCAACTCATTTACGTCCTCACAAGAACCCTCTGTGGGAGCTAAAGTCTATCCCCACTTAACAGATGTAAAGGGTCGGTGTTCAGATGGCATGTTCTTAGCCAGAAGGCTGTATTGACTCTCTCACGTCCAAGTGAAGCCTCCAACAAATGCAAAAAAGAAAACAACGGTGGAGGAGGAGGCTGTCACATAAAGCAACACATTTGTTCTTGCTTCTGCATTGGCGCTCGTCCCCACCTCCCATCATCCAGGGATCTTCGGTATTTCAGCTTTGCATTAGCCATTCTAAACAATTTTGAATTTGATGAATAACTTGGTTATCTGTTCCTATTGCTAAATGTCTATGGTATTCGTGCTTGGCACCAAATTGTTCATTAATCCAAATACTCCAGCCTTCTGCTGGTGGAGAGAGAGAGAGACAGACTCCCTGTCAGTTCAGACAGTTGCCATTTGGTGAATAAATGGTTCCAAGCTGGTTATTCTCCCCAGGACTTTCTGGAATGGGGAGAAGTAAACACTGGGTGGTCTGTTCTCCATTACAGGAACCTGGTGTTTCTTGGTATGGTTACCCAAAAGTTTCTTTAAAACAAGAGGTTATTCCATGTTCGGAAGGCATGGTTTCAGGTGTAGGGTAGAATTGCTGGGGATTATCGCTGAAGAATTTGCTCAGCCACGTTTTTACTTGGGGAACCCAGAAATGTGACAGAGGAGGCCCCAGAATGGCTCCTTGGAGTCAGGTGTAGGCAAAGCCAGTTAGTTACAGAGCTAACACCAGTTGACCGGATCCCTAGAGACCCCTCCTGGGCGGCCAGGCCACAGTTCTGCAGATTGCAATGGCGTCTGGGGGTCCAGAAACAGGACAGAACATTCAGGGGCCACAAAGTTAGAGGTGGAGCCACCCCAAATGCCCCGTCTCTCTCTTTCCCCAGATCCACTGCAATGTCTAGAAAGCCTCAATCTCGACACTGACAATTAAGCACTTCACAAATGCTATCATTTTCATACTGGCTTTGTGGGCAGAAGAATTTGTAAGCTGTGGACCAGATGGTGGGTGTGTGCCAGAGTCACAGTCCCGAGACCCAATAGGAAGCGAGACTTTCGTAGGTGACACTCCAGTTATACACTGGTTTGTAACCCCTGCAGGGAGAAGTGGGAGACAGATCAAAAGAAAACGCGTTGGCTTCTCCAAGCGTTTCCTGAGAAACTCAGAAGTCAAGAAAGAGAGGCGAGGAAAGGCAGAGGGGCTGCTCAAATCCAAAGACCATGGAAATGCACCGCCAGAAACTGTTAGCAGGCGATCAGGAGGGCTCCAACCCAGCCTGGGTTAGGCAGAGACGACACAGAGGGAGTCTGAGCGAGAAGATGAACACAGAAGGTGGAGTGGGGTTAGGAGAGGCAGAGGGAAGACGTGACATCGCTGAGCCTGGGAGGAGTTGGTGAGCTCAGCAGAGGTAGTGTGACAGCCGCGAGTCGCCCAAACCCCACTCTGCCACCCAGCCAGCTGGGTGACCTCAGACAGGTTACTGACCTTCCGCAGTGTAAGTGGGGGTAGATGTGAGTTGTCTGACTTCCAAATGACAGGGGACGGAATAAGCATCTTTAAACGGGAATCGAAGTCCAGGAAGAGGAAAGGATACAATCTGTCTGTACGTATATCTGTCAATCCTCCTTGGCTGGTGATCTCAGTTCTTCTCTGATTGCTTAGCTCCTACCATGATGGGGGAGTTCACAGCACTATTTAACAGGAAATACCTACTGGGAGAGAGCAGTCAGAAGGTTGCTAATCGTTCTTGGCGAAATGATAGCGAATGAGCTAGGCTGATTGATTTTATATGTGCTTACATGCGCATGGAAATATCTAGAAGGATGCACATGAAACTGTTAATAGTTATTGCCTCCAGGGAGAGTCACCTAATTTCATTTGACAGGAAGTTGATTGGTTTGGATCATGTGCCTATATTGCTGTTTGAATTTTTTTACGAAATTTGATGCTAGACAGAAGGAAATGGAAAGCCCAGAAAATTTGTTCCTTCTAGCATTTTCTTTAAAAAAAAAAAAAATTCCTGGTATATCTTCCCAGCACAGTGACTGTGCCCATGCCTACCATCAGGGGTGAGTTTCCGGGAGGTTCTAAGGGGGCCACTCCATACCGATGTCCCAAGCCCAGCCAGTGCTCCAGGCTCTGTTCCCGAAATTGGAATCATGAGTGGAAATGCTAGCCCATGGGACAGTCTGTGTAGATTCCTAACAGGTGGAAGTTTGACAGAAGGTGTTCCAGACAGGGTGAAGCTGATGGCAATGGTGGATGTCACCAATCTTTGCCGTCGGTGGTCCTGTTTGTTAAGGAAGTTCCTGACAGAGACTCCCCCCGCCCCCGCACACCAACTCTGAGACACTCACCCGTTCTGTAAAGGCCCTAGTTGATGTGCAGTAAGGATGACGGGGAATCGATGCAGGGCTCTCAGCTCCTGAGACACGGAGAAAGCGCATCAACACCCATCTCAGAGTTCTGAGCACATGGTAGTGGAAATCATTTGCTCTACACCTGACTGCTCCCCTGGGCTGCCAGGAGGGGGCCAGGACTGTCTGTTGCTCGTGTGAGAATCCCCAACCACCGCCCCCCCCCCCAATCCCAGAGCTGAGTGTTCAAGTACTTGGTGAGTGCTCCTTGAGTGAGTAAAACAGAAACACAATAAATAAATAAAAAGAATCTGCCTTGTGTGGGGGAAGACAGTGTTACTGATCTGATCACGTACATTTAAAGCCATGTCCAAGAGCAAATAAAATCTGCTCATGTATGAAAGTCATAAGAAAGAATCCAAAGAAAAAGTGAGCTACTTCTTCAGTTCCTAAAGAGAGCTGGTGGAATGTCAGGAAATTCTATTTCAAAACACCACTAAAATATTGGAGTACAATCTCTCCATTTTATTTACCAAGAATAAGCATCCCTCGTGGTGAGGGAGGCAGCGCAGAAGCACACAGAGAGGAAAGGAAGCCTGCAGCAGAAGCGAAGAAAACAAGATGGGCCAAAGAAGGAGGACACTAAGACATTCTGAGACCTACAGGGAAGGGGTCCCTCCCTGCCAGAGTCTGAGACTCACAAATGCTTGGGAAGAAGAGAAGCAAACAGAGGCCGTCTCCTAAATCGTCATGGAAACAGGTCAAGGAAACTCTATGGCCACCAACCCCCAACCATCTGGACAGAGCAGAGCAGGGGTAATTAAAGATGGCAGCCACGTCCCGGTGGCCAGAATGCGCACTGAGCTTCCACACCGGGCCTGCGCCCAAGGGCATACAACCCTGGTCTCCCTGCCCACAAAGGGAGCCCACCCATCTAGGAAGGGGCCCTTTTCATAGCCACTTTGTGGAACGTATACTAAGAAAGTAATATCACCAGGCACGTTTTAAAGTCCCAGTGAACTGGGCAGAGCACAGCACACTTCCTGAAAAGAGAACATGAAACCGGAGAAATCTATTAGCATTCTTTGAGGAGGTAGAAACAGGCCCGGAGACGAGGGAGAAACCCAGGGATGAATTATGTTTAGACTTTCAAAATTCCTTCCGACTAAGTTCCACCCCGGGGGTCATTCGCAATAGTTAAGTCGCTCCAGAATGTGCCGGGTGGGGAAGGTGGGGGGAATCACCACAGATTGGAACTGTCCTCAGAGACAGGAAACAAAAGATGGGATAATCAGGTACTTTTCTGGATGAAGAATTATAAACCGTGGGGATCCCCAAGGATCGCTGGTGCTCCCAGACTTAGCTTAAATGTCCATAGATCATCTGAAGGAGCGAATGCTCAGATGCTTCCAGGCCTGTGGATGAATTGAAGGGTCCGGAAACAAATGGCAAAACAAATAGTGGATAAGCTAGAGGACAAGCTTACGAGTTTGCAAGCAAATGCATATTTAAGCTTCGGGCGGTGGTCGTTATCCCACATCAGGCCTCAGTTGGATATGGGAGAACATATCCAAATCATAGCAAAATGGACTCTGTCCAGTCTGTTGATAGCCCCAAAATGGGATCTTGGGGGTCTTTGCAAAATGTGGGATAACGATCGTGCAGGACCCAGTGTTCAGAAGGTGCTAAAATGCTTTCAGAAATGGCATTGGGAGCTAAGCCAAAGATAGGATTCTCCCTGGGCTGTACCCAAACCTGGCGGTTTTACGACTTTGCCCTAGAGAAAAATACCGCAGAACTGTAGAAAGGTTAAGTAATCACCCAGGTAGAAGACTTCCTTGAGAAGCTGGGCTGCTTTGTTCTTTAAGAGCTTTAGGGTGGAAAGATGAAACCCCAAAGATGATATGGTCAAAGTCTATAAAACTTTGGAAGTTACTGTGATGAGAAAACCAACTTTAGTTTTTCTGGGTTGCTGCGTTTTACATTATGAGAACCCTGCTGTGGACATTCAGGTAAGGACTCAAGTTTAGGGTTCCTGCCTTAAGTTCCTGCTTTGCCAAGGTACCTTTTGAAATAATCCTTAGAGTTGAGCCTAAAGAAGAGTTAGTGACCTTCACCTCCACCCCCTTATATATAAGTGCCTGCCACCCCACCGTCTGTCTCCCGTTCACGATCTGGGATGAGGGAATGCCCCTGGCCTGGCCCACTGTGCACCCCACCATCCCACTCTTTCTGGGGCCTGTATGCAATACATCTCACGACTCTAATTCTTTTTGTACATTATTGAAACTACACCTTCCATCAAAATGACTTTATGGGCTTCACTTGCCCAAAGTGGGGAGCTGGGGTGCTGAGGGAACTCCTGCCTGCCGACCCCATGGGGGTGCTTTTGCCTCCCCGTTCAGCCAATCATAAACTGCATATTCTTTTTTTTTTTTTTTAAGTGTTTATTTACTTTTTTTTTTTT
>NW_026057582.1:131461678-131481993 GCF_023721935.1 Panthera uncia
TTTTTCAACGTTTTTTATTTATTTTTGGGACAGAGAGAGACAGAGCACGAACGGGGGAGGGGCAGAGAGAGAGGGAGACACAGAATCGGAAGCAGGCTCCAGGCTCCGAGCCATCAGCCCAGAGCCTGACGCGGGGCTCGAACTCACGGACCGCGAGATCGTGACCTGGCTGAAGTCGGACGCTTAACCGACTGCGCCACCCAGGCGCCCCAGTGTTTATTTACTTTGAGAGAGAAAGAGAGCGTGAGTGGGGGAGAGGCAGAGAGAGAGGGAGACACAGAATCCAAAGCAGACTCCAGGCTCTGAGCTGTCAGCACAGAGCCTGAAGCAGGGCTTGAACCCATGAACCGTGAGGTCATGACCTGAGCCAAAGCCAGACACTTGACTGTTTAACCGACTGGGCCACCCAGGCGCCCCTTTAATATGCATATTCTTAATGCAACACACCAGCTCCGGCTGCTCAGCACCATTACAGAGAGAGTGAACAAGGTCTAGCTCATCAAACCCCAGACCCACGGGAGCCCTTGAAGTCTGAAATAGGAACTTGAGATTAAGTTTTATTTCGATTAAAGAGGAGTGGGTCCCCCCCTCAGTTGTAGGCAAAACCAACCGAGCTCCTCAAGACTTGGTATAAGCAAAATCTGTTCAAAGGTTGGGGGTGGAGGCAATGGGAGTAGACCCAAGAAGTTCTTCCAGTAAACGAATGAGTTGGGAGCTATTGACGACATATCCCTGGGCTTGTGAGGTTGGTGAAAATACTTCTTGGGACCAGTGCTGGGCCATCAGCTTCCTCCTTGTTACGAGTCTGTGCACACAAGTGAGAGAAACCTAAATCAAACCAGTTTCGGCAAAATGAGGAACTCTCTCGTCTCCCGTAGCCGGACCAGGGAGGAGGAGCTACAGGGAGAGTGGCATGGGGAGCCCTGAAAATCTCCAACCGTCCCAGAAAAGCTCACCAGATAAAATGCGATTTTAGTAAAAACAGCACGCTAACTCTGCAGACACATCCTCCACCTGCAACACTCATCAACACTGGCCTTCACATCAGATTGCTACCCGCAGACTCATCATGTAGGGATCAGAGACCAGGATGCAGCTCCCCCATAGCAACAGTCTCAGGACAGATTCTGATTGGTCAGCTTGGGTCATGTGCCAGTCACCACTTTATTGAAAGTACTTGTTAGGTTCTCTGCCTTGCCTTGCCTTTAAATCCAAGAGGATAAACTGATCGACTCAGCCTGAGTATTAATGTGCACCCAGGGTTGATGAAGCGTGATGCAACTTACAAACCTAGCGAATCCCTACACATGAGTCACCTGGGAGAGCTCATTAAAAATGCTGATGCCCAGGCTGTACTCAGGGATGCAGATTCAGCTGCTCTGGAATGGGTCCTGGGCAGTGGTACTGGTTAGCCCCCACAGTGGTCTCCCAAAAGAATATGTCTCTCCTCTTCTTGAGGCCTCAGGTGGGGCTTCCAGCTGCGATAAACATGGACACCCTCTCAGAGCCTGTGCTGTCCATTCTCGAGCTTTCTCAGGCTCCTGTTCTGTCTTTCTGCAGCCTAGTCTCCTCCTACAGCCATCCTCAAGCTTTCCAGCCCCTCAGGCAGGCCACACCTTGGTACATGTTATACTGAATGTTCCTTCCGCCTGGAATCCTTGCCCTGCCCCCCCTCCTTCGCCCACCATCTCCCCCGGCACTCTCCCACACTGGGAGAAACTTCCCTCCCCACCCTGCACCTGGGTCTGGGCTGGAGGCCCCTGGCGCCTGTGTTCTGTGTCTCTGCTGTCAGAGTCTGTGTTATGCTTTATTGAAAGTGATTGTTAAGTTATCTGTCTAGCCTTGACTTTAAGCCCAGTGCGGACTTGCATCACTGGAATTAATGGCACATAGAGCACATCAGGCATGGGCTTGGTGTGTTCCACCCTACAGTTTATTAGCCAATAATTGGGTGAGTACTTAACTGCACTCAGCCTCAGTTTCCCCATCTGCAAAATGAGGATGACACTAGAACGTACCTTCGCTTTAAGTGTCTAGAAATGTAAAGTACTTAGCCATCCCTGGACATAATGTGACAGCACAGGGACACCTTGGCCATAGTTGCTGTCATTCTTACTAAAAATGAATCCTTCAAGACAACTCATAGGACACACCATCTTTTTGGTAAAGCCTTCCCCGGGCGGTTGGCCGATCATCCCTCACCTTCCTCTATCGTCCGTTTCTACCAGCGATTCAAAGATAGGAGCTGTCTTATTTCTTTAGCCCACAGGGACTGGCATGCAGTAGTCCTGAGTATATATTTATTGACTGATGACTCAGACCCTGGATTTGGGAACACCCTGTCCGTACCCAGAGGCAGGGAAAGCTAGAGTCCCTGACACCCCTCACTCCTGGGAGGCATTAGCCTTATTCAGAACCTTGCCTTTTCCGAAGCCCCGTGCCCCTCCCCCCACAGCCCCACTGCCTGGACCATGGGGCCATGAGGCCCCAGTGCTGGGGCCTCCACAGCTAGGGCTGGGGAACAGGGAGCAAGAGCCATGCAAGGGAAAATCTCTAACCCGAAGCCCAGAGAACAACCTAGGGGAGAACCCATAAGTAGTCAGACTCTATAATGGGAACTGTCTGTATGAAGTCAGCTACACTTTGAGTTAAGTCCATTTCTGTGGCGAATGAAGTGCTGAGTTCCTTAACCCAGTGGTTTAGGGATTTCTTATTGCAAAGACCTGGGGAGTTGTCAATAAGCTGGTTGGTTTGGCCAGTACAGACAGATTGTTCCAGGTCAGCAAAACCCCATACTGCTCTACTGGGGGCTGGATTTCTCTTGATAGTCTAAACTATGTAAAAGCCAAATCTCCACTTCGGTGATGTCCAAAATCAGCCTCACACATCTCTCCTCGTGAGGGGGAAAAGAAGTCCTTTGCGTCCCTTTCCCAAATTATTTGCTTACGTCATAAGAATTGGATGTCCTCACAAGATGGCGGCCAGTCTTGGAGCAGGAACTGCGGGGAGTTCCCAGTGCCTCTCCCAGACTGTATTCAGTTGCAGCCGCTGGGTGACAATATTATCAGCCTGCCCCTTACAGACAAAGAAATTGAGGTGTAGAGGCTCCAAGTCCTGCTTCCAAAGGTCTACCCTCAGGCCAGGACCGTGTTGGAAAGGCCTGCGTTGAGGTCTTCTGAAGGCTGCACAGCCTATCTGCCACTGGAGATGTTGCCACAGCAGCTGCGATGAATTCACTGCTGGGGATGGCTGACGGATCCCTTCTCTCTCATTAGTGAGAAGCTTTAGAACTAACCGTGAAAGGCACAATCCAGCAAACGGTGTTCATTGATGGACCTCAAAGGTGCCTCTGTGCCGTCTGGCTCCGTGCCTGCCCCCGTGTGCCAATGTTATCCTACCATTCTGTGGACTGAATCCTTAGGTCTGGCCCAAGGACAGGCCCCGCTGGAGAGGAATGCCATCAGAGCCCTGGATCGTGAGGTTGCTGGGCTCTCACTGGGCAAAACTGCAGTAGTTTTGCAAATCAGGGCTTAAAGTGGACCCCAGTTTGGGGGAGCGATGGATAATTAGAGCCTGTTGGGCTGAGAGCTAACTATTTGGGGGAAAAGCCGCGGCACTATAACGTTAAAGGTGAGCAGTACCTTCGTGGCATTTGGAAATGCCAAGGAAAGACAGCTTCCTTTTGCCCCATGACATACCTGGCTGAGAGACCTCAGTCCCCTTTCTTACCTGGTCTGCAGATCCCAGATTCAGAAGCACTTCTGCTTGGCGTGGGACCTCAGGGACTTAGGGCTTTCTTCCCCTTGCCCAAAGCTTGCTCCTCCAGACCTGCCCTCCTGGCAGGCAGCGCCCCAAGCAGCCCTGCAGCCTGTGTGGCCGTCTGCGAGTAAGGACTGCGATAGTGCTTAAGGGAAACATCAGAATTGGATAAAAATTCAGATTTTTTTTTCCCCCTCAAAGAACCAGATGAGTAGGCTTGGAGGAGAGGTGAGGGGGGGCCACGGGGGGAATTGGTTCGACTCAAAACACTTGCTCTGGCCTATTTGTGTTCCGTCCAAAAGATGTTTCCCAGGGAAGGTTGCCAGTCGCTTAAATATCCCAACCAGAGGCAGAAGAGCCTCAGGTCCTAGGGAACCTTGGGGAGGAGACATATTTCTCCTGGAAAAATAAGCGACCGAGTTAAGGGAAGTCACCACCCTGATGCCCTCCCAGGAGCGGCCTTGGTGGCCTTGCCCTGGCAACCCCAGGCGGCTGGGCCCTGTGCACCGCGGGGACCGCAGTATCCACACCTCCTCCGGGGTGGCAGCCGTCCTGCCGCCTCCGTCAGGCTCGAAGGCCCCCAACTCTGGAGTGCAGCCAGGGCAAGTACTGGCGAGGCAGCGAGGTGCTAGAAGGGGATGCCGGAGGCCCTGAGCCCAGGCCGGGTGGGTGGCCCGGCGGGATCTGGGAGGGAGCCGCGAGGTGCGTTAGTGGCTGAGACCCAGCGGGCCATCCCGGACACCCTCGGATTTTTCGGCCCCCTGCATGGGGGACCCATCTGAGTAGAACAATGAACCAGGGGGTGTCAGTGGCGGCTTCTGGACGCGGTCTGGTTGGAAACGGGGTCCTGGGGTTTGGCTGCAAGCGCAGTGTCTACCCGAGTTGGATATTTACAGGTTGGATGGGGGAGGGGGGCTCTCGGCAGGCGGTCCGGAGGCTGGGCCTCTTCGGCCTGGGCTGCCGCTGGGGTCGGGGAGCCGGGGCGCTCCCTGCGCCCCCGGGCCCGGGTTCCCGAGCTCCCCGCGACCAGCGTCGGAGCCCCGCCGCCTCGGTCCCCGCCCAGCCTGCCCCCCACCCCACCCCACCCCTCACGCGCCGCGCTGAAACCCGAGCTCGAGGGGGCGGGCCGCGCGGCGGCTGGGGCGGCGGGGCCGCGCCGACATTGGAGGGGACCCGGGGGAAGGGAGGGCGAGGGAGGGGCGCGCGGGGAGGGGGGGGCGCGCCGGGCGCCCGCGGCCGAGGGGGACCGAGCCTCCCGGCTCGCTGCTCCCGCCGGCGGAGCGAGGCTGCCCTTTCTCCGCAGCGTGATTGATTTTCCTCTTCTTTTCTTCTAAACTCTTCTTCCAGGGAGAGGCTAGTGGTAACAGGCCGAGCTGGATGGATGGGTATGGGGAGAGGGGCAGGACGTTCAGCCCTGGGATTCTGGCCGACCCTCGCCTTCCTTCTCTGCAGCTTCCCCGCAGGTAAGGCACTGCCCCCGGCGCGAGGATGGCCGGCCGGGCCCGCTCCCCGGGCCTCGTCGCTGCGCTCGGCCCCGCGTCCGGGAGCCAGTGGAACTGAAATCCGCCGGCGCCCCCTGGACCCCCGCCTCCCGTCTCCACTGGTCTTTGTTTCCCCCGCGCCCCGCCGAGGGCGCGATGCACCCCCGAGGGGACCGAGGAGGTGGCAGGCCCCCGCCCCGGCTGCAGTGAGAGGGAGCCGGGAGGTCGCAGAGGCCGGGGGCGTCTCCCTCCTTGCGGGAGAGGGGGTGCCGGGGACGCGCCCCTTAGGGGCCCCGAAGGAGGGGTGGGGTGGGCTGGGGAGCACCGACTCGCAGCAGGGGGCACTTTCTCCCGCTGCTCGCCCACCAGTGTGCAGACCTGCCGTGTGCCCAGGGGTGGAGCCGGGGCCGCCCTGGAGGTCCCAGGCGAGTCCCCGGCCGCCCCCTCCTCCGGGACGCCGTCCCGCCCCCACGCGCCGGCCCACGCGGGGATGCCCACGGCCTGGGCTCCCGCGAGCCCGGGTTCCTGTTTGATAACATTCCGCGTCGCCCCCTGTTTGTTTTTATTGTGTCAGAAAGGGAGAGAATTTCAGAATTAAAGCTGAAAAAGCCATCTGTTTCCAATGAATCCCCCATAGTTTTTCACAATGTTTTTGGCAGATCGCTGCTTTCAAATTCCTCCGAGCCCGGACCTCTTGTTTTTGTTGGGGGAAGGGAGACCAACTCCACAGAGAAGCATTTGTTCCTTCCCAAACGCTCCAGTTTCTTTACTTTTTTTCCCTCCCCCCCTTTCGGGGGGAGGGGGAAGGCACGAAACTTAAATCCCCGGTCTGTTTTCTTTATAATGTTTCATAAAACTTTATTTCATTTTGGCCATATGCTACTCACAGCCTGGAAACGCCAGTTAAACCCTTTATACCCACTTTTCTCTTGCTAAAAATACAAATAAACCCAGTGTCACGGGCCAAATGGCCCCCCTTGCAAGGCGGGATCTGCCGGCCGCGTCCATCGTGTTGCGGGGCGCAGAGGTGTCTTTTCGGCCCCGACGCGGATCCGCAGCCCCGCGCACCACCGAGCTCTTTGCAAGAAAGGATTTCAGTTAGCCTGGGATTGGGTTGTTTTGTTTTGCTTCCCAGCCAACTGGGTTTCAGGAACTGGCGGAACTGGGCAGTCCGGGCTCGGCCTGGCTGCAAGCTGGGGCTGCGGGCGCGCGGGCGGGCTGGCGGACCGTGCTGGCAGCGGTAAGGGCCAAAGGATCAGTTTACCTTCTCGCCCCAGCCCCGCTTCGGGGCCTCCCGCGCCAACCCAATCCAGCGCGCCCAGCTCACTCAGCAGCAGCCCGCGCCCCAAGGGCGTCCCGGACAGCCTCAACCTGCTCCCAGCTGTGGATTCCACCGGGGAGGCCCCGGCTGAGGACAAGATGGGGGGTGTCAGTTGCCCCAAAGGGCCCCCGCCCCGGTATATTAACACCTCTGTAGTGAGTCCAGCAGCCAGGTGGCCTACTCCTTCTTCACACACACACACCTTTTAAAAGGCAGTTTCCCCATGCACAGAAAGGTTTTGCTGAAAGGCTGATTTGGTTCCCTTACCAAAACTGAAAAAATAAATAAATAAATAAATAAATAAATAAATAAATAGGACCGTCATCTTTAAAAAGAAATCCACCTTCTGGAGAAGCAGGACTTTGCAATGCGTGTGCATCTCGGTTTGGTCCAGATAAAGATCCAGCCCGTTGGAAGTTTTATCAGATGGGTTGATAAATAGCTTTTGTCCCTTGGCTGCCTTGGGGGATGTGATCTCAGCTCCGAGCTGAAATTGAGAAGGGGGGCTTAGAGGCCCTTAAAACAACACCTTCCCGCTCTTAAAGGGGCAGCACTTGTTAACTTCTTGAATTGGGGAGAGGAAAGGGAGGGCTGGTGGGAGGTACTCAGGAGCCCGGCGGCTGCCAGCACCCCAGTGGTGGTGTTTTTGTTGCTGCTTTCACATCTCCAGCTCAAAACCTTTATTTTAAAGCATCCACCCCCCCCCCCCCCCGCCGCCCCCAGTCAGAGCAAAGCTGGTGGGTTATAGAATTCAGAATGCGAATTCCATCACTTTTGTTTCCTAGAAGCCCATTTCTTTTTTGGCTTCAAGGCTGGTAACTAAAACCTGGCAGATAGAACAGATAGCTGTTGCCCTGTCATGCCAGCTGGCTCCCGTTTCTTCTCATTTGAGGACTTGACAGCTGCCTTTAGTCAAAATTGCCCACCTTACTGAAAACAGCTTCCAGGCCTCCCCAAACCAAATGCACCGGGGGCTCCAAAAACTTGTATGATCAAGAAACCTGGGTCAGAAGACCGTTTCCTAAGTAAGAGATCAAATGGGTCATTTTCACAACGAAGAGATGGACTGTCCTCGTCTTTGACCCAAGGACAGAGGGACTGCTTTGGAAGAAAGTCAGAGACACTGCAGGTGTGGCAGAGGTCAGGGCAGGGAGGGCCTGGTGGGTGCTGGGGAAAACACGAAGCCTTGGCCAGTGCAGGTACAGAGACCCCCAGGGGCCCTGCGTGCTGCCCACTGAAGGCAGGTGGAATCCAGCTCGAGCAGCCACGTGAAAGCATAGGCTTGTTCAGGGCTGGTGAACTTGAATGACTGCCAGGAGTAAACCCATAGGAGTGCAACTCAAATTGGACGTAGTTATGTGGAGAAAGATGCCTTCACCTCCGTGGACTGAGAGGGTTTGTGTCTTTTGAGAGTGTTCACGTGGACTTACCCAGTGGGTATGACATACCTGCTGTGTTCCAGACTC
Source organism: Panthera uncia (assembly GCF_023721935.1). Classification (NCBI taxonomy): domain Eukaryota; kingdom Metazoa; phylum Chordata; class Mammalia; order Carnivora; family Felidae; genus Panthera; species Panthera uncia. Next base: position 131,469,706 of record NW_026057582.1, read on the forward strand.
AGTGACGGCAGTCGGGGCCCTCCTCCATGCAGGGCCGGCAGAACCCCCAACTCCTAAAGGGTGAGGGGTCTGCAGTGTCCCTAGGGCGCTAAGGGCGTGCGCTTGGACGATGCCGTGCCCACAGTGGATGGACCGGTGGCCTCATCTAGCTGGGGCAAGGAGTGGGGCGGGAAGGAGGAGGCCCAAAAAAAGGCTTCTCAGGAGGAATCTTCCACAAATAACAGCTTGTTCAAGACCCAATTAATAGATCCTTCTTATTCTTAGACTTTGAAAGCTTTGTGACTTAATACAACAGATTTTTTTTTTTAATTTTTGAATGTTAATTTTTGAGAGAGAGAGCACACACAAGCAGGGGAGGGGCAGAAAGAGAGGGAGACATAGAATCCAAAGCAGGCTCCAGAGCGGTCAGCACAGAGCCTAACGCAGGGCTCGAACCCAGGAACACTAGATCATGACCTGAGCCACAGTCGGACGCTTAACCCTCTGAGCCACCCAGGCGCCCCTCAGATTTCCAAGAGAAACCCATCAAAGACCTATGTTGTAGATACGCTGGCATGCTTCCCGTTAATTTCATGTGGCTGCTGTACTCCCAGCACAGTGGTTCCTAAAGTGTGGTTCCTCCCCCAGCAGCATCAGCCTCCCCTGGGAGGCTCCTCCTCCCCAGACTCACTGAAGCCATGCTCCGGGGGTGGGACCCTGGTTCTGTACTTCACCAGGCCCGCTAGGGGGTTCTGATGCACACTCAGGTGTGAGGGCTGCTGTTGCTAAGAATTATTGCCCCGCGGCCTTTCTCTTTCCCTCGTTGCTTTCCCTTTTCAATTGCACCTGTCCCAGAAATGTTAATCCTCAGGGGAGAAACTCCAGCTTGGGGAGACCAAGTCTCTCTGCTATGTCCAAGTGCATCTCTGTCATTATGGAGATGAGAATAGGTCCGCCAGAGCAGCTGTTCAGAAATGTGCAAGCAAGTCAATTTGCGTACCACATTTTTGTCTTCCCAGTGGGACTTCGTGTCCCAAAGGCAGAGAATAAAGTGATGTCTGGTTGCAAGAGCCAGATGACAGCTGAGCCAGCTAGCAGCTAAGGGGTCTGCAGGGAAGAGCGTTGGCTTCCAGGCAGAGTGAGACGGAGAGTCCTATGGACCATTTGCCCCCTCACCCCTGAGGTGAGGAGGTGGTCTTATGGTTGAAGAAGGGAAGCCTGCCTGCAGGGTTCCAGTCATTGCTAGCGATCGCCCCCATCTCAGAGGACAGGTGGGGACAGGCTCAGATAAGGATGCTCCGGGAGGTGGGGAAGACGGGGCCTCAGGACCCTGTGGAGGTAAGAGGATGGGGTGGGACCATTTTATGTGTTGGGGGCGACGTGTGGTTCCTGTGCCAAACCCTCTCTTGAGTGAAATGTGCAAGGCCCTAGACAGAACTGGGCTGAGAACCCCAGCTTTGTGCTCTGGTTGAGTGGTTAGCTACCGTGCTGTTTTCCCACTTGGCTGAATTCAACATGCCTAAAACTGCAGGTGCTGTTTCTTCTAGGGCGACCAGCTCATCTAGTATCTCCCCTGGACTCTTAGAGGTTTAAAGCTGAAAGTCCCGAGTCCTTAGCCACCCTCTCAGTCCTAGGCACACCAAGATGGTTGGTCACCCTCCACTCCTCTCCCACCTGCCCCCCGAGACTAGTGCCTGGTTTGAGTCCATTAAGGAGCCCGCTGCCCAGAACGGTGAAGCCCTGAATGTCCGGTGGGCCTCTCCATTCAGTGCAGTTGCTTGGGGCTGGGCCTCCTTCCTCCACCTTTTCCTGCCTGTTCCCATTGTCACCTTGCTACAAACAGCTGACCAGCCCTAGGACCTTCCTCTGGGCACCCCCCCCCCCAAACCCTCCTTTTAGAACAAAAGTCCTGCTCAGGAACTCATCCCTCCTCGTAGCCCTCTAAAGCATCCAAAAGGGAGGACCCTCTGATTTCTGGCCCCACACTTTTCCCGGGCCTCATTTGCATGGCTTCTGGAACATCCCGAGGCTCCAGGTCACCCCTGCCTGCCCCCCTACTCCACCACCACCCACCCGCCTTCCCAGGCCTTCCTTGCCCAATGCCGCTGCCCACCTAATCGAGGCCCAAGTTCAGTGCTGTCTGTTGGGGTCCAGTGCCATCCCTCCAATGACCTAGACACCTGTCCCCTTGGCTGCAGACACCTGTGCTTCCTCCCAGTTTCGCTGCTTTGCAGGTCTTGGGGTTTTGCTCTCTTCCAAATCACCAGTTCTGTCTATAAGGGCAGAACCGCATTTTCTGTTCCTTTATCCCCTTCTTTCTGGACACACTGAACACACCCAGCAGCATCCTGGGAATTGGAGGGCCCTTGGGTCTTTTTGCATTTCTGTTATGTGTGTTTTCTCAAGAGACAGAGACCACAGGCTTTTTTTCCCCCAGATTCCCCAACCTTTTTTCTAAAATAATTTTTTCAGGGTTATAAAAGCAATACTCGTTTTCAAAGCTAAAAACCATAAAGGGCAAATAAGTACGTGAGAATAACCCAAACGCCGACCTCCCACAGACAACCTATCACATCACTACTTAAGATTATGAACATCCTTTGAGACGTAATACCTTCTACTGTTCTCTCCAAAGTATGATCGTTTGAAGGAGGACAATCATTTTTAAAGCTCTCCTCGTTTATTGAGCGGCCACAGTATCCTGGGCACTCCGCCAAATGCTTTGAGTACAACACCTCGCGAGATCACCACACCTTCCTCACGGAAGAGAAAGTACCGAAGAGGAAACAGAGGGTCACAGAGGTTGCCTGACATTACACAGCTAGCCGGTGACCAAGCCGGGAGTGGAACACAGACCCCCGACCCTTTTCCGTATCCCATATTGTGAATAAACATACTCCTTAGATTTGCTTCGGAACATATTCGAGTTTGTGCTGTGCAGCATATAAGGCTTCAAGGTGGCGGAGGGAAATAAGACCCCAAATTTGGAGGTATTAGATAGCAGAGTGAAAAGCTGACCACGGATTCTGTGGACCTAGCAGTTTTTGGGGGTGTTTTTTGTTTTTTGTTTTTTGTTTTTTTTGCCTCCTCCCAAAGGCCCTCTCTGCTGCCTGTCTGTCCTGGCTTAACATCTCAAAGAAGATGCCACCCAGCCATAGGTCAGGCAAAGAAGTTGGCAAGGGCTGTCATTGTGCAAATTTTCCCAAGTCAGATTTATGTCTTTTGGGTTTTGCTTATTTATTCATTTCATGCACCATTTCACCCGAGCAGTCGAAATACCGAGACGCCTATTAAAGTGATCCGTCTGCACCCAGGTCCCCGCAGAAAGGAGCCCATTATTGGTCCGCATGCTAAGGAATGTCCCATGAACACAGGCTCACACACGTGTGCGCCAGCCGGGCGTGTGCCCAGCTGGCATGCATTTGCCCTCCCACTGCATGAGGAAGGTGGAGGAGGGAGGCCCGCCTGCGGATGGCGGTGAGGGAGAAAAAGCCACTTCAAATGAATCTGGATGTGGAGCGGCCAAGCAGATGAGCCGAGGGTTGCTGGAGGCAGAGCCAGGATGGAAAATTATCATTTCTAGAGCCAGCCCTGGACTCGGGAAAAGGGGTTATGCCTCCAAGCGGGAAGAACACACTGCTCACCTGAAAGCTTCATTGATATCTGGAAAGTGATGTCTTTGCCCGTAACCACTCTGCTGGTGGAACCTGGAGTAGCTTCGTTCTGTGCCCTAAGACAAGATGGTACTGGCCTGGAATCTCGCGCCCGGCTCAGCCCTTGGTCATCATGGGTCCCTCTTTTAAGTTTTTGTTGTCATTGTTGTTTATTTTGCGAGAGAAAGAAGGAGACAGACGATCCCAAGCAGGCTCCACGGTGCCAGTGCCAAGCCCCAGGTGGGGCTCGAACCCACGAACCATGAGATACCCACAAACCTGAGCCGTAATCAAGAGTCAGACACTTAACCAACTGAGCCACCCAGGCGCCCCCATCAGGGCCCCCTTTTACCCAGAAGCCCTCAGCCACCTGATTTGACAGGCCTGCTTGTGGCCTTGGTGAACACAGGTGCTTCTGAATGTCCTGTCTGCCATTGATCTGGTTCCATGTGGCCCCAGTGGGAGTCGGGGGAGGGTGCCCAGTTTGGAAAGCTGCAGTGTGCCCTTTTCCTTGGTACTCGGTGTGGTTTCTTGTAGCAACTTGGCGTGTGTGATGGCTGGGGCAGAGCAGCCCTGGCAGAGTGTGACAAGTGTGACAAGGGGCAGTGCCTCCTGCCTCAGCTCAGTAGGTGGCATTCGGCCACCTCTTCCCACACTGGACAGTGAGTTAACCCCCAGCTCCCTGGCCTCCCCACCTCCCCTTCCTAGAGCAGTCGAGACTCTCTGAGAACCTCCCTCTTGCCTGCTTCTTTATCCTGTAGGCCAGTTCCCGGACAACGGGGTTTCCGGAAAAGTCCCAGCACCTTTGAGGGACTCACAGGCTAGGCCGGTTCCCCCCAGACCACCTTGGGCTGCATAGGGAGGAATGCTTTTTAGGAAGGATGATCACTTCCGACTTCGTGCAGGTTAAGTAAGGTGAATTCTGCTGTAGCTGACAAAATCTTCAGTCTGTCACCTGGCTGTGTTCCTGTAGGAATCTGATGTCAAACACCTGGCACCAGGAGCGGTTCCTGTGGGAGTGACATGAACAGGCAGCTTTAGACGTCTCTCTCTTTAAAAAAACAAAGTAAAACATTTATTTATATTTGGGAGAGCGCCTGTGGGGGAGGGGCAGAGAGAGGGAGACAGAGGAACCAAAGCTGATGTAGGACTCAGACTCACAAACTGCAAGATCATGCCCTGAGCGGAAGTCGGACTCTCGATTGACCCACCGAGCCACCCAGCTGCCCAGCTTTAGGCATCTCTTAACTCAGGAAGACTCCAGAATACCGCCCAGGCCAGAGTTTGCCACATGTTGGCACTAGATCTGATCGCATCCCCCTCCTTGATTCCCCCAAGAGGGTGGGGAGTGGCCAACTGTCCCCATGCTGAGTGCAGGCAGGCTGGCGCTCCTGGTTTGGTGCTGCCCTCCCCTCCTCCTTCAGGACCCCCTGTCACAGCTTGATGACAAGAGAGGGGAGCCCCAGGGCCTCTGCTGTCCAGGATGGATGTGAGACAGGCCGTGGGGACAGGAACAGGAGGTGTCGGGCTTCAGTGCTGACCTTGGCACAGAGGTTGATCAGTGACTGCTCATTCTGCTTCTGCTTCTGCTCATTCTGTGCTCTGCCTGCTTCTACCCGGACTAAAGCCACCACCTCCTAAAATAGGATTGTGATCATGCCATGCACTTCCTGGAAATTATCGCGGGGCTCCCTACCATCAACTGCATCTAGTCTGAAATCCTTAGGCTGGTAGGTCAGGGTCCAGTCAGGACAACAAAACCGCATGGGGTATTTCCATGGAGGGACCTTAATGTAGGGGATTGTTGGGCGTTTGTGGGAGCACCGGAAAGGCCACCGGGGACCACGGAGGAACACACACATTGTAGGAAGCGGCTTCGCTTGGGAGGCAAAAGGAAGAGAGAAGCTGGGGGCCAGGTCTCTAGAGGAGGGTACTTTGAAAGCACAGTGATGGAAACAGCCTGGGGACAGCGCCCCCTCGTGGTGGAGTCTAACAGAGCTGGGGGACGAGAGGAAAGGGGTTTGAAGTCCCTCCGGTCCCCCCCCCCCACCCACCTCCCCACAGCGGAGGAAAGCACTTTGGAGCTGAGCGACATTGGCTACCAGCATGCAAGCAGCGTGTCCCCTCCAGCCAACCTCAGCTGTTTCGGAGGCCCCTGTGCTTCCGCATCTCTGTCTCGCCTCAGCTGGCAAATCCCACTGGCCCTCCGAGACCTGGCTGAACTGCCCCTGGTCCCCTCTCGTGCCTCCACCCTTACATCTTCCTTGTGACTCAGTATTCGGATGCAACGTGTTGGCTTCGCATTCTAGAAGTTTGATAGCTGTCTCCACCTGAGCAGAGAAACCACCTGAGGCTTGTTGCAGGAACAGCATGAAGCCCAGGGTAGGGTCTAGAACTTCCAGCAAGTAAATGACTCCAGGCAGGCAGGTGCCATGCCAGCCACAGAGTGGGACAGAACCAACTTGACCGTGGGGCGTGTGTTCAAAACGAGCCTTACCCCTTTAAGAGGAGGCAGGTTTCCCCCTTTCCCGGCTCACCCCGCTCCTCCTCCTGCACAGCAACTGAAACCTGATCTAATCCCTTTGCACGCGGGTAATTTATTGGTCTATTGGGCTTTTCTTGGTGGCAAATTGCATTGTCTTTATTCCTGGGTTCGGGCCTCGGAGCGGCTCGCCGCATTCCTGAGACTCGCTTCTCAGGGCGATCCTTCACACCCCCTCGGTGCACAGTGAAATAAGTTTTATTGGGCTTCTTTGTTATGCAAACAGGGCGGTAATAATCAGGCTATTCTTCTGAAAGATTGGGCTTGATTAACAGTTCAAAGGAGGTCTCTGAAAGCAGCTAATGCCGCACTGATGCATAAATATTTCCCTCCCACCCGGGTAAGTGCAGCTGATACTCCGAGCTCCCAGCCCCCGTCTGTTTCTGAGAGGCACTGGGCCGCTAGTTAAAGGAAAGGAATTCAGTCGCGCAGGCTGTGAGGCTGTGAGGCTGTGATTTCTCTCGCTGGCACGTCTCCGTGCACAAAGGAGGAGGTCCGGAGCCGACCTCCCCAACAAGTGAAATGTTACATATGTGGGGTGTCGGGGCACGTGGAAGCCGCCAGCCTCCCCCGCAGACCTAGCAGAGCACTGGGTTGGGGGCTTTAAAAAGGCATCCAGTCGAGCGCCTGGGTGGCTCAGTCAGTTAAGCATCTGACTTCGACACACGTCATGATCTCAGGGTTTGTAGGCTCGAGCCCCGCATGGAGCTCCGTGCTGACAGCTCGGGGCCTGGAGCCTGCTTCGGATTCTGTGTCTCCTGTGTCTGCCCGTCCCCTGCTCGCTCACTCACTGTCTATCTCTTTCAGAAGGGAGTAAACTTAAAAAATAAATAAATAAAAAGGCATCAAATCTCCCAAGATGTTTTGAGAGTAGGGTGTGGAAAATGAGGGACCCCTACTCGCGGGGTCTGCGGGCAGGAGGGGGACACCTCAGCTGGGCCCTCCATGGATGACACAGACTGTTCAGTGAGGCCCACAGCAGCCAGGGGACACCCAGGGGAGCTGAGGGGCCATCTGCAAAATTTGCAGGGTGGTTAACATTTGAGGCTTTTCTGTGTGGCTCTAGAGGAGAGCTGAGGCCCCTCGGCCATCCCTGGAGGCAGATGCGGGTCCACAGCTGGAGCTGTCTAGCACAGGAGGGGCCAGCCCTGCCCTGGCAGATCTCTGGTGGTGGCGGAGGCCGGATGCCCACCGGGGAGGGATGTTACAGGGAGGGAGATTCCATGCTTCTGCCGTGGAGGCTGCCTGGAGGTGGAAACCAGTGACCAGTGACACTTGGTAGCCTCAGGCCCCGGGCTCTAAAACTCCGTGGGCACCTTGAGAAGCCAACATAGTTTGGTCACCAAGTGTTGAGTAGATAAAGTGATCTTGATTAAGTAGGTTGCACAAAGAGGCAAGGGATTCCAGCCCCAACTGCAGTTGGAGGCAGATGGGTCTGATGCTTGCCCGGGTGGCCGTCTGAGACCCAAGGGGCCACCCACCCTCTAGGCTTTGCCTACACCCCACCCTTAAAGCCAACACGCCCACCTCAGGGGCACTGGAGGGAGTTCAGGGGCTTCCTGTCATGAGTCCCAGCCAGCCACTGTCTTCGCCTCTGCATTCCCCTCGGTTCGTCCCCCACTAGCTCATCCTGAAGTTCTCAGTCTCCCGAGGCCTGGGTCAAACCCAGACAACGCAGATTGTGCTTCTAAGGAGCATAAAGTTCTTCTGTGCGGCACCTTTGCATTTCCCTGGGTGTCTGAGGTGGAGCCCCAGGTCCCAGAGGAGCCTTGCCCGAGGACTAGAGTGGCTAAGATAGAAATGAAATTCAGGAGAAATTCTTACTTCCCATCAGGTTCTTCCTCCCCTGGCTCTGTGCATATTGGCTGTCTTGGGTCCACCCAGGGGTAGCCAAAAGGGCCAGAAGGGTCCGCTCTGCCGCCTGCAGGAACCAGGCAGGGAGGGGGCAGCCAGGGCCTTCTCGTCACCCCAAAAGTGGCAAGGGGTGGCTCTCCCTGCAGAGCTGACCTCCCCTTCTGCCTGTGTGAGTTGCAAACACACTTTCCTCTCCTTGCTTCCTTCCTTGGATGTTCAGAGCAGAAACAAGTCCAAGGTTTCCTGCCTGGAACGAAGTCTCCTGCTTTTTTCTTTTCTTTTTTTTTAAGATACGGTACATAAAAATCAGTCCCTCTGTGGTTTCTTTGGCAGGTGACACTGTGGCTACAAGCTTTTCCTTTTGATGCTGGGCCAGATTACATCCAGGTCTCTGACCTGGGGTGGCCTTCAGCCCGTGATTTAGTGGAGTGGATACGGGGCGGCAGGATGACTCCAGCGAGGGGTCAAGGGCCCCTCAGCTCGCCACCCGTGGGGACCGTCCAGCTCTGGCATGCCTAAAGCCCTTCTGTGACCCCCAGGAAATGACAGCTCATGCATGACCACTTGAGGCAGACAGGCCCAGGAGAGCTGGGTTACTGCCTGGAGATAAGGCAGAGGGGCACGGGAGCCCCCGACCTTGGTCCCGGGCAGTCACTGACCCCCCAACCCTGAGCTATAGCTCCTCCATCTATGGTGGGAGGTACTTGGACTTGCCCTTAAACTATCAGGAAGGTGTGAAAGGCTGGCTCAGAGTCCCCCAAGGGTTTGGGGCAGCCAAGGAAACCCAGCAATTGGCAGGGGGATCATTTTGCATTAGGACTTGCTCCTGGTATCTCCATGCAGGCCTTTCTGCAGGGAAGGGATGCCATCCACTTGGAGGGTGGTCACTGCCCTGGGAACAGACAGGTAGCGATGACTGTGTGTCAGGAACTGGGCGTGGTCAAAGAAAACACATCTTGCTTTTGGGGATTTCAGGACCTGGATCATTCTTGGCTGGTGTCCCAAGAAAGGTATGGCAAACGCACTTTGAAAAGCATAGAAGGAGGGGCGCCTGGGTGGTTCGGTCGTTTAAGCATCCAACTTTGGCTCAGGTCATGATCTCACAGTTTGTAGGTTCAAGCCCCGCATCCAGCTTTGTGCTGACAGCTCGGAGCCTGGAGCCTGCTTCAGATTCTGTGTCTCCCTCTCTCTCTGCCCCTTGCCTATTCACATACTCTCTCTCTCTCTCTCTCTCTCTCTCAGGTAAATAAACATTAAAAAAAAATTTTAAGAAAGAAAGAAAGGCATAGAAAGAGCCCCAAAGCCTGTGGCGGTGTGAGCCACATGTATGTGCGTCTATCAAATGAGGATAAAATTCCTGCCCGTTGATTCAGAATAGCAGTGAGGGCCTGGCCTTCAAGCAATTTGTAGTCTGCACAGGTTCAGGAAGTCCGGGCGTTATTACCATTATTTCTTTCTTGGAGGTGAGGCTCTGCCTGTGTGTCCACCCCTAGCTCGACCCACGGGTGCACCGCCCCTGCGCGCTCAACCCCCGGAAGGGCAGAACCTCCTCTTTATTGTCTTTGTGGCCTCACAGCAAATGGGCTCAGCCTGGTGTGTGTGTGTGTGGGTGTGTGTGTGGGTGTGTGTGTGCGCGCGCGCGCAGGTACAGAAGGTGAAAGAGGAGGGGGAAGAGGCTGGGGGGCTCTATCAGAGCACCTGGGAAGAGGGGGCTATTTAATGCCTCTAGGACTCAGTTTGCCTGTCTGTGGAATGGGGATAACAGATCGTCCTAGGGCTGTCATAGGTGAACGGAGGTACGTGTACAATGCGTTGTACCTAGTAAGTGCTCAGTACACATTAGCTGTTAGGGAGACCTTAGCCTCCCCCACAAATTCTCATTTAACCAAAGTTAACACAAAGCTGCCTTCCACCAAGCTTCCTTCCAGTGTTCTCAGGGTTTGCTGCCGTCAGCTCCGCTGGTCCCTGAAGTGTATACTGATCGAGGCACTGATGCATGTCGGCAGCACAGAGAGCAGCGCCGTGTGGCCCCCGGCCACACAGCCACTGAGCTGCACAACTGCACGACTCGACCATGATCATCTGCCCCCAGGGCACATCCCCTGAAGCCCTCCCCACCACTACTGCCTCCCAAAGCGAGGGCCCCCGTTTCCAACTCGGCAGTGCCCAGTGACACAAAATCTGTCACAGACAGCTTGTTGACACTGACTTGACCCCGGTCTGGTCTCTGGATAGCGAAATTGCCAGGGCCTTCGTTTTTCTGTGTCTCACAGAACCCGAGGTCTGTGCGTTTGTTCATTAACAAGAGTAAAGGCGAACTTGTAGAAATTGTGCTTCGGGACCCAAAGTTTCTGATTGCGCCATCTCCCAGGAAATGGGTGGAAGAGGGATTGTGGGCGCCTTGGCAACAAGGGGGGAAGGGACTGTGGCAGGAGGAAGGGCCACACGTGGAGACTGGGTCACAGAGGCTGGCAGGACAGAGGGACGCCAGCAGGAGATGAGGGCTCGGTTCGTCTCTTCCTCCTGGATGCCCTCTCCACCTTCAAGAGCCAGGAGAGTCGTCCCAGCCTGGGTCACCCCTGCGACCACAGGTCCTTGTGAGGAGAAGGGACAATGGAATAGGTGAAGTGGAACCCACCTGATTTTTTGGCCCCTGGCCACGCGAACGTCTCCAGTGATCCTGGCTTCTGCAGGGGGGATGCCAGAGGGCCCAGGAAGGGGAGGAGAGATGGGGGGCAAGGCTTGCAGTTCTGGAGGCTGCAAGTCAGAGTGCCAGCGTGGTCGGGTTCTGGTGAGAGCTCTCTTCCTGGCTTGCAGACGGCCGCCTTCTCGCCATGTCCTCACGTGACAGTGTGTGCCTGTGCCCCCGTGTCTCTTCCTAGAAGGACCCTAATCCCATCATGGGGGCTGCACCTCACGACCTCTTCTGACCCTAATCATCCCCCAGAGGCCCATCACCCCCCATCCAAGTGCTGTCACACTGGGGTTGGGGCTTCAGCGAAGGAATTTGGGGCAAACACATTCAGTCCACAGCACCCTCGCTGGTGAGAGGTGGTGAGCAAGGTGTTGGTGAAGCTATCCTGGGTGCCCCCCTTGGGAAGTGTGGCGGCCAGGGAGGGGTAGAGGGAGGGATGCTCCAGCGCCCTTCCTGTCCCTTTCCTGTCCCCACCTGTGACTTCTAACCTCTTACCTCACGGTGGGGCGGGGGCAGTGTTTATCTCCCTCTGGGACCTTTGTCGGGGCCACTGGGTCCCAGGCAGATTCCGTGCATCCTGTTTAACCCTCAGCAGCTCTCTAAGGCGGTTGCTAGCCCCGATTCACAGATAAGGACACAGAGGTAGAGCCGATTTCCCACAACTACTGGCAGGGGACAGAGCGGGACTTTGAACCACTCTCCCTCCAGTGCCCACTGCCCACCACCCCATCTGGCCATTGTCACCCTCACACCTTTGCATTTCCGTCCTAGTCCCGGGTGATAGCATCGGGAACATTCTGTAGATGGCTGAGAATTGGGATGGGCAGCACTTAGGGGGAGGGAGGGGTTGGAGGAGTCCCAGGTCACCTCTGTGTGGACCCTGCCTCAGATGGAAGGCCTAGCTCCTGGGTGCAAGGGAAGCCCAAGAGTGACCTCAGGGTCGCCCCCTGCGGGTGGTGGGCAGAGCTGGCTCTTCAGAGGCGGGGTGGCCCTGTTCCCCTGCGGCTCTGGGAGGGGGAGGGGAGCAGGTGAAGGAGCCCTGCGGAGTTTGAACTGAGAGGTGAAAGGCCTGGTCTCCAAGGGCTGGGGGCCTGGGGTCGTCCAGGGCTGCTTAGGGTTTGCTCCTTGGGAGAACTGTCTCTTCTCTTTGCCCCCCTCTGCACCCCCCTCCCACCTGAAGGAAATGCCCCATTCACACACTCCAGACTGCCTGGTCTCCAGCGGGGTTCCAGCTTGGCCCTTCAGTGACCGTTTGAAAAGAAAATGGCCCAACTCTAAAGAAGAGTGGCCTGCGGACCAGCAGCACGGGCCTCCCTTGGGCCCCTGACACGTCGGGCCCGCGGAGGCCCTGCTGCCCCAGCCCAGGCCGTTGGGGTGCAAGGCGTCATCCCAGGAACGCTGCTCTGAACAGAGTAGTAAGGGCCACATCTGTGGTGACCCCAGAGCATGCAAGGGACTCCCTTTCGGGGCACCTCGGTAGGACTTCAGGCATGAACTCCAGACACACTGGAGAGCTCTGCAGCCGGGACCCTGCTCGGGGCCATTTTCAAGGCTGTGAAGATACG
>NW_026057582.1:131486993-131517184 GCF_023721935.1 Panthera uncia
CCAGGGGGTGGGGGGGAGGGGGGGAGGGGGGGTGGGGGGGGGTCCCCCAGGGGTCCCCCATTTGTGGGGTTAGAGCCACCAGTGGCAGTCAAGAGTGAGACACCTTGCCTATCCCACATTGTCTGTGTGTGGGCTGGTCCTGCCCTAGGCCCCATTCCTGACCCCTGCCTTCCAGCCCCTGCCCAGCCTGTGGGCTGGACCCTGAGCTGTGGCCTCTGGGAACTGGGGGCAAGGCCACGGAGAGCCTACGGACCACGGGCCTGCCAGCTGGTGGGGTCCTCGGGGAGAGTCTGAGGGTCGCTTTGCGGCAAAGCGTGCCCCGACCCACTCGGCGGCTGGCGGGGGCAGTCGTGAACGTGCTAACTTATGTGATGACTTTTGGAACTGCCCACTGCATGGGCTCTTAGGCCCAACAGGCCAGATTCAAGTCCTGCTTCAGCTTCTTCAGGGAGGCCTCGGGCCAGAGAAGCAGCCGTGCTGGGCCTGGCTTTGGCCTCGGGGCTGCCGGGAGGGCTGGCTGGGGTGAGGCCCTGGCCCGAGACTGAGTAGCTGTGACTTCACTCTCTGCCATCCTGGGTCAGCTTCGGCGGGAGCTGAGGCCGGTGCAAGTCGTGCTCGGGCTGCAGTGGTCTGGTTGTAAAGGGGCTAGGGGTCTCCTCTCTCTGCTTTGGGCACGGTGAGGGCCGGAGGGGCACCCACACCCGGCTGCGGGCTGGGCTCCCGAGGCTGGTGGGCAAGCGGTGGGCGTAGCCCAGGCAACTGCCACTCAGCAGCAGCCTGTGCCCCATTCAGACAGTTGTCTTTGATGCCGTGTCTCCAGGATTCTGAGAAAGCAGCGTCTTGGGTCAGCACACCCGGAATGGGTGAGGCTGCCTGAGCGGGCGCTGCGGAGCCTCCCCCCCCCTTCCCCCCCTCCCCTCCACCACGAGGGGCTCCTCTACCTTCCCCCACGTAGGCCACGTTAGCATTTGGGGTAGGTTGGGTCTTGGGTGTCTTCTGTAGGTTGGCAAAATACGAAGACAGCAGGAGCGCCTGGGTGGCTCAGTCAGTTAAGCCTCCGACTTCGGCTCAGGTCATGATCTCCTTGTTCCTGAGTTCAAGCCCCACGTGGGGCTCTGTGCTGACAGCTCGGAGCCTGGAGCCCGCTTCGGATTCTGTCTCCCTCTCTCTCTGCCCCTCTCCCACTGGTCCTCTGTCTCTCTCTCTCTCTCTCTCTCAAAAGTACATAAACATTAAGGAAAAAACTTGGAAAAAAAAGAAATAGGAAGTCAGCATGGCTGGAGACTCTTCCAGCTGCCTTTCAAAGGACACCTACCCCCAGGAGCAGGTTTCTGTGGGAGGGAGACCATGCAGGGTGGGGGTGGGGTGGCTGTCTCACCCACAGCTTTTCCTGTGTTCCCCCAGGTGCCCTGTTATTAGCCAAGTCTGCTTAAGTCAGCACACTTCTTCAACTTGAAAGCTATTAAAATGGAAAATCCGCGGCTCTTCTATTCTGTTGGTTTTATCTGTCCTCATACACGTTGAAGTAAATATGTGACTTCTCAAAAGAAAAAAAACGCCCACCCAGATTCCACCTGAAACAGCTGAATTGGCCGGCAGCGTGACAAACACAGGAGAAGTTAGGGGAGGGGCCTGAATTTCGGGACAAGCGCTGGCTGCCCGTACCCAGGTGTGTGACCTGGCCAGGTCAGCCTCAGCTCCAGGCAGGTGCCTATGGAGGTGGCAGATCTCCCAGAGATGGGCCATCCAGGTGCCCACGCACAAGGCAGCTGTTCAGGTGCCTCCCCCGCGTATTTCTGTCCCAGGTTTTATTTGCAACTTGATTTTGTAGGTCAGAAGCCAGCACCAGAGAAGCAGTTTTCCAAGGGTTCATGAGCCAGGCTAGTGGCCTGGGCAGGACTGGCTGAAGCAACAGCCCCGTTCTCCTGCTGATCGCTCCAGCCCTGGGCTGCAGCTGCCCCCCCCCCCCCCCCCCCCCCCCCCCCCCCCCCCCGCTGGTCCGCCAGCCCCTTTCACTGCTAGAGGCTGCATAGAATGTTCTCTCCTGCTGCTGGGCTGCATGCCTGGCCACTGAAGTCACTACAGACTGTGCAAAAGAATCTGGGAGGCCGGGAAAGGGCAGGTTCTACGTGTCCAGGTACAAGATGCAGGTGTGTCAAAGCCCCAGTTTTTCAGGCGCGGTCTTTTGTAGCTAATTATCACTAAGGTCTCAAAGCTTGTCAGTGACTTTTTTAAAAACACAACTTAAGGCAGATCCAAGGTTATTACTGTCGGTTGCTTCCCAGCATCCCCTCCCGAGCAGGATAAAGGAGGGATGGAACTGTGGCGACCAACAGGGAAGCTACTCTTGCTTTGCAGACAGGGTGACGGTAACCGGGTCTTCTGTGACCAAAGCTCACCGTCAACTGGCCAACATTCATGGAGCTTCTGATCTATGTCAGTGCAGTCCTTAGTGCCGTAACACTCTGAGCAGCCTCATAAGGTACATGCTACCATCATCCCGTTTTCTACAGAAGTATAATGAGGCACAGAGACATCCAGTGATTTGTCCAAGGTCACACAGTAGCAGAGGCCAGGCCACATACTGAATAGTGGGGCTTAATTCCCAGCCAAATTTCTTTTGCTTTTGCCAAAATGCTTGCGGATCGCTGTGAAAGCATCAGCAGATGTCCAAGGCGGCAGGGTGGGGGGACTCTTTGCCTTCTGCGTGCAAACGTGCGGCGCAGGTGGCGCCCCCTGGGAAGGGATGTCCTTGTGCATGCGCCTGCGGCGCTGGCCCCCAGGGGTGAGGGGGCGGAGCTCACCCAGGGATCTTGACGGCGTGTCCCTCCCTTTCCCCACAGCCACGTCCGCGTGCAAGATCCTCAAGTGCAACTCTGAGTTCTGGAGCGCCACGGCGGGCAGCCACTCCCCCACCTCGGAAGACGCCCCCGAGTTCTGCGCGGCCCTGCGCACCTACGCCCTGTGCACGCGGCGCACGGCCCGCACCTGCCGGGGCGACCTGGCATACCACTCGGCCGTCCATGGCATAGAGGACCTCATGAGCCAGTACAACTGCTCCAAGGATGGCCCCACGTCGCAGCCGCGCCTGCGCACCCTCCCGCCGCCGGGCGACAGCCAGGAGCGCTCCGACAGCCCCGAGATCTGCCACTACGAGAAGAGCTTCCACAAGCATGCGGCGGCCCCCAACTACACGCACTGCGGCCTCTTCGGGGACCCGCACCTCAGGACTTTCACTGACCGCTTCCAGACCTGCAAGGTGCAGGGCGCCTGGCCTCTCATCGACAACAATTACCTGAACGTACAGGTCACCAACACGCCCGTGCTGCCCGGCTCGGCCGCCACCGCCACCAGCAAGGTAAGCTGAGGCTGAGGCGTGGGCGTCCCTGCTGTGACCAGGGCCCAGACCAGACACCTCCTGCACCCTCCCAGTGTTCTTATTTTCAGTAAATGGGCTGAAGACTTAGGAATGTCCAGAGAATCTTTGTCCTGAGATAGACCAACCAGGAACCCCCTCTTCATGCTGCCTGGAGTCTGGTATTTCTCAAACTGCTGGATACTGCCCACCAGGGGTTTGTGACATCAGTTTTGTGGGGTCAGGAACCAGCATACAAATGTCACCTTTTTTTTTTTTTTTTTTAATTGGGCAGGGTAGAACAAGATGGCATAACCCAACACCGATAGAAAAGGCAGGTTGTGAATGCATTGTACGTGGTAAGGGGACACGTTTCAGGAAGCTCAGTATGTGTGCACACATGTATGCATATCAGTGCAAATGCTGGGTCCAGCTGTTAACGTGGATTTCTTACTGGGGTTATTGTCCACAACTTTTATTTATTTGTTTATTTATTTTTGAGAGAGAGAGACAGAGCGTGAACAGGGGAGGGGCAGAGAGAGAGGGAGAGACAGAATCCGAAGCAGGCCCCGGGCTCCGAGCTGTCAGCACAGAGCCCGACGCAGGGCTCGAACCCACAAAGCATGAGATCACGACCTGAGCTGAAGCAGGTGGCACCCCCATCCACTCTGCCACTTGTCCACAAATTTTAGAAACACTCGCCAGAGTACTCAGTTTCGGACTTTTGGGATATTCCTTTCTTGCCCCCAGACTGTATGGTGGTAGAATTCCAGTATTAAAACCCAATGAAAGAGGAGCCTCTCTACAGGTATGTTTCCATCATCACTCTCAAGGAGGGCGAACTCCTGTCCGCCCTGGACAAGTGTCCCCAACCAGCCCCTGGAGGTGACGGTCCTGCCCGGGGCGTCTCACGTGGCTGCACTGTTGCAGCGTGAACAGATTTTAGAAGATGGTGATTCTGGCCCCACCCCCACCCCCTCCAGGCCTGTGTGACACCAGATCTCTGGGTTGGGTCAGGCACGTGTTCTTTTTTTAAAGCCCCCAGTGTTGGCTCGTGGAGCAGGTGAGGGACGCCGGGTTGGGGGCCAGGGCTATAGGACGCTGATGGGGTCAGCAGGGCTGTGGGGTACCGTCCTGCCCTCTCTTTGCCCCACGCCTATATGGAGAGGCCGCAGCCCCAGAGCAGAGAGGGCGGTGGTGTCTGGGAACAGGGGGAGGTGGAACAGGTGAGGACAGAGAAGCAGCTCACAGAGCACCCCAGGGGCCACCCACACAGCTTTCCTCTCCTCCTTCGGGCCAGCCCCCAAATGGGATGTGCCTCTCCACCCAGAGTGCAGTCGGCTGGGAACAGCGAGCTAGCGTTGACCTGGGCTGGGTGGCTCTAGAAGTCGGCCACATTCTCGTTGCCATCAGAGGCGTTTCCGAACCATCTGGAGCCCCAGAGGCCGCTGACAGCCGGTTGTCTTCTGACCCAAGGAGGCCTCAGTATCTGGGTGGCAAGACTCAAGTCCTGCTCACAGGGCCACAGCCGGAAGCAGCCACGAATGTGGCCTGTGGCCCAGGCCTTTGGCCATCCCCATCCTCCACAGATCCTCCCTCCCCTCCCCACTTCCAATAGAGTCTCCTGTGGCCTCCTGAGACTGGGCCAGGGGGCACAGCCTCAAGGCCAGGAGGCTGGTGGGCTCTGGGAGCCCAGGGGATGGGGATACGTGTGCCTCCTCAGGGCCTGGCCCACCGCAGCCCCCAGGCCTTTCCGGGTTGGCAGTGAGTCTGTTTTCCTAGGAAGAGCACGTTGCAAGGCGGCACGTTGGGCAATGCCAGGCTGGTCCACAAGGGCGTTTCTGTTCCTTCCTGTCCCTCCACGCCCAAGAGGAGGACAGTGAGGTGACCTGGCAGCCAGGAAAATTCCCGCCATCTCCCCCTGCTCCGGTGGCCCTTGCTGCCTCCAGAGGGTCTCTTCCCGGGCCCATCTGCAGGGGCAGCAACAAGTGGGTCTTTGCCCCGTGGCTGCCCTAGCAGGGTCCTGGCACCAGGCCGTGAAGCCTAGTGGGCGGCAGGGTTGTGGCCAGCGCCCTCTCCACCCCGTCCGCCCTCTCAGCCCTCCACGGACAGCAGGGCCCGCGTCAAGGACCCAGCCGCCTTCCCTGCGGCCCCTGCACCTACCCACCTCCCTCCTTCCCTAGAGCCAAGATAAATGAACGCCAGGAGCCTGAGGCTGCAGCTTCTAAATCCAGCAGCAAACATCCCGCGGGAGGGGACCTCGCCTCCCTGTCCCGTCCTGGCAGGGCCACACAGGGGAGTCTGAGGGTGTGAGAGCGACGCGGGCCTTGGAAGCCCCGCCCCTCCTAACCCAGGGCGGTGTGAGCACCAAATGTGATAGCAGAGCCAAGCACAGACCTGGGAAGAATCGTGGGAGGAATCGTGGGCCTCTGCTCCCCACCGCCCCGTGGGGGTGGGGGAGGGGGGCGTGACAGGCTGGAGCGAGAGCCTTTAGGCCACTTCCCGTTGGGTCATACAGGCTGGGGTGACGTGCCTGGGCTTAGAACCCCTGGATGCCACCCCCCGTGATTCACTGGCACACGCTGGGACCCCGAGCCCAGCGATGCTGTTCCCAGACCAAGTGGATCAGTCGCCCATTCGTTCTTGTGTGCTATCTGTTCAGACGCCCGCCGTGCTCCAGAGGCCCGCTGGGCCCTGTGGCCGGGAGAGGTGCCCGGACAGGGATGGGAGCACCTCTCGCCCTGTCCGGGCATGGAAGTTCTAGAAAGTAGGGAGCTCTGCAGCAGAGCTCGACTGACCCAGCCCCCTTCTGCTGTGACCTGGGGTCACCTCGGTCATCCGGCAGGCTGAGAGCCCAGCCACCTTCTGTTACACCCTCATCAGCCAGGAGGCAGCAGGAGGCCCGGCCGGACACCCGGCTGTGACGGGCTCAGTCTGTCTCAGGCCTCGGGGCAGACAGGGTACCCGGCTGAGAAACATCGGTGGCCGGTTTCCAGCGCCCTGGGCCTGCCCGCGCCTGTTTTTTTAGGTCTGCACCACGCAGGTGTGTTGGTTTTGTTCATTCATTGATTCGGCAAACGTTGACGAAACACCCCTTTTGCGGCAGCCTCGGTGCTAGGTGCCTCCTCCCCTCCTGGCACCTCCCAGGCCGAGGATGGAGAACAAAGCTGGCCGAGGGGTGCCTGAGGTGGGTGCAGGATGCCGACGCCCTTGGGTGCCCCCGGCTCTGCCCAGAGCACCGGGCGGGGCCTCCTCCACGTCCTTCTGCGGAGCCTGGCATGGAGGGACGGGAGCAGAAGCCTGGAGGAGAGATGGGAGGGCAGCCTGGAGCCTCGGGGGAGGCAGCGGAAGCCAAGAGGCTGTTATCTCTGAGGGGCCTTCGTGCCTCCCCACGAGAGCCTTCTGCCTGTCTCTTCTGCCCACTTGAACCCGCTGTTCTCGGCCCGCCCCTCACCCAGAGGGCCTTGGCTCGTTTCCTGTGATACAGGCATCATCCAGCCCGGCCCCGTGTTCTCGTAGGTGATCAAGATGTAGGGTTTTCTAGGCCAAGCCGACATTTCAGCCAGCTTCCCGCCCCCACTTCCCCCGGCTTCCTTCTGTGCCCAGCCCCCAGCTTCACTGTGCTGGTAGCACCCCATTGCACAGATGTGAAAACTGAGGCTCAGGGAGGAGAGGAACTGGGGTCTCTGCTCTGCCCTCCCCCTCCCCTCTAGAACTTACCATGTGTCCCACTGCCCCACTCATCTATTTGATGTGTCACCCCTAGAGTCTGAGCTCCTTGAGGACAGGGGTCTTGGACTTTTCGGCCCCCTCATGTGGATACAGCTCCCAGTGCCGGGCCTGGTGGGGGGGGGGCGGGGGGGGCTCAGACCCCTCTGGGCAGGGGGGCAGCAAAGACAGGAGTGGCAGCCGCACCCGTGGCCATGCTGGCAGCGAGCCGCCCGGCTTTCGACAGGCCCCTTCATGCTGTTACTTGTGGTTGAGTCCCTGGCACTGGTACCAAGAAGAGTCTAGCAGCCTGTCAGCCTTCCAGGAGTCTGTCTCCACGAGAGATGACGGTTAGAGGGAAACCAGCCTTTCCTGTTCCAGGAGGCTGATGGCACTTGGAAAGCAGCAGCACCCCCCTCCCCACCCCCCCCCCAGCACACCAGGCAGGGACACCAGAGCCCCTCGTCCCTCACCCCCTTCCCAATGGCAGGACCACCCACTGTCCAGACCACCCTGGCTGCACCTCCCGGCCCCCCACAGGCAGCCTCCACATCAGGGCGGAGCCGCAGGACGGAGAGAAGGAAACAGCAGGAGGTAGAGGCAGGAGGTGGAACTGTGAGGTCGCCATTTTGGTAGGCCAGCGACGGCAGATGGGCAGATGGCAGTGGCCGAGGCCCCCCCCCCCCGGGGCTCAGAGAGTAGGGCTCAAAGCAGGATGGAGAAGCCGTGGCCACCTTTGACATCCCACAGCAAACCAGAAGTGCGCTGCTTCCCGGGACCAGGCGGTGACCTCAGAGGGAGGGTTGGGGAACTGGGGGCCAGTGCCCGACGGGCTGTGCACAGCCGGGCCTCTGGTGCAGCGCTCCACGGACTCTGGCCAGGTCCCCAGCCTCCAGCCTGGGAGCACCAGCCCCTCCTCGTGTCCCGTGTGGACGGCAGAATGTGCCTCCGTCCTGACCGTTCCCCGGGCCCCACAGGTACAACACCGAGGGCCCCAAGGCTGCCGGGGACCCGCGAGAAAGCTTTCATTTGTTTTAAAGTTGGAAGGAAAAAATCAGCATAAGCCAACCGAGACTGTCTTGGCCTGGATCCCAATGCAGTCACAAAATGTAGTTTTAGTATTTTGGAGGGAGGAAGGGGCCCACAAAGGCCCAAGAGCCTGGAGCCCCCAAAAGTGCAACTGTCCATCTCTCCTCCTCACCTTTCTGAGTACTGGGGTGACAAGGGGGAGTTTCTCTCTGAAGGCCCAGGCCCTCCTGCTCTCCCAGCCTGGTCACCCCTACGCTTTACAGTGTGGGGGCGCCCACGGAGCAGCGATGAGACAGCCCTGGACACCTCCAGCTGGGCCCTGGCTACCGTATTGGTTTGCCCGGCCTAGAACTTTCTGTGGCCCCCTGGGCCACCCCGTCCAGTCCTTCGTCTGTTCCCCTAGCTCTGCTCCCGAGGCCCCAGGCTGATGGCTCTCTGCCGCGTCCCCCTCAGCCTCCTGTCTGTGCCCCAGGGCCACGCCCGCACCCCCGGAATTGCAGCCGCACCGTCTGGCCTGGGGCCGGCTCCAGACCCCACCCTCAGCCCTGGCCTTTCCCGCCCCTCAGCCTGAGCTGAGGTCCTTCACAGCTGTCCTGCCTCCCCCTGCCGGTAGGACCTGCTTGCAGTTTCTAACGTGCCTGGGCCTCGACCTTGTCATACACCCACTGTTTGACCAGAAACTCCCGTAGCGCTTCACAGCGTCACCCACCCTCTACCCCGAGGACCCCCCAGGCAGTCATCCGCTGCCACGTCGACCAGGGTGCCAGGCACAGAATTCAGCCACAGCCAGGGTGTCTGTGTTGTCAGCAGCAGCCTGCCTCTTACCAGGGCCCCCTGGACCTGCGGCCCCTCTGAGGTGTGTTACCCCCTCAGCTGGCGAGGAGGGCAGCTCCTGGGGGGCAGGAGGTTGGGGCTTGGTGGCTGGGGCGGGGAGAAGGGAGGGACAAGTTCTAGGAATAGTGGCCAGGGGTAGGGCAGGGATTAGGGGTGGGGGTAAGCAGGGAGCCCCAAAAGGCCTTGGGTGCCATCTTGCCCCATGACCCCACCTGCCTCCCTGGGTTTGGTCTGGAGTCCGGGTTCCAGCTGCCCTTGGCTCAGGGGGCAGTGGCCTTAGAGGCACCCGGAGCCACCAGTGGTTAAAAGCTGGCACCTGGGAACAGGAATGAAGGAGGGGTGGTGGTTGCTCTCCCAGATTTGACTCATGTCTCCAGCCCATGCCGTCTTCCCGGTTGGGATCATGCAGGAAAGAGCAGGGAAGGGAGCACCTCACCCAGGACAACGCGGGGAAAGCACTCACTCCCTCGTCCCGTTTGTCTCTCCTCCTTCTCCCAGGCCTCCCACCCCGCAGGCTTGTGGCTGAAAAGAGCCCAGGGGCTGGAAACCAAGAGACTAAACCCAGCTCTGCCTTTTGCTGCCTGTGTGAGCCATTGTACCTCTCTGAGCCTGAATTTCCCGCACCATAAATGGGAGGTCCTGTCCTTGTCCCTGGCAGTGACACACAGGGCTAGAACCAAAACACACAGGGCCCGGCACGGCAGATGCAGCCAGCGGCAGTGCCCATGTCTGTGGTTCCCAGGAGGACAGTTACTGGTGGAGCCACACAGCCACCCAGCCGCCTGCTTCTCCCCCAGCAGCTCAGCCCAGCCCCTCACCCCCAGCTGCAGGCGCCAGCAGAAATGGGCCTTCCTGCTCCAGCCCTGGCCAGGGCTGCATGCTCAGCATGGAACCCCACCCCTGTCTTCCTTCCTCCACTTCCTCCTGCTCACCTCCAAGGCCCAGCTAGGTGGCCCTCAGGGCAGGCCCTGCCACAGCAGCCTCTGCTGGCCTCTGCCTGCTCATTCTTTCTCTGTTATGTTCAACCAGTGGCTCACAGTCTTCTCGAAGGAATTTGGCTGCAGGTCTGCTGGCGGCTTGAAAGATTGTGCTAGATGATTGTGGACCGTATTCGTTTCCTACGGCTGCTGTAACGAATACCACAAACTCAGTGTTTCAAACAAGCAGAGATTTATCTCTCGTAGCTCTGGAGGCGAGAAACCTGAAATGAGTCTTTCAGGGCTAACACGAGGGTGTTGGGAGGGCCAGTCCTTCTAGAGGCTCCCAGGAGAATCTGTTCAGTGCCTCTTCCAGCCTCTGGTGGCTGCCGGCACCCCTGGGCTGTGGTCACATCCCTCCCGTCTCCGCCTCCGTGGAGAGAGCCCTCGCCTTTTCTGTGGTCAGATCTCCCCCTGCCTCCCTCTTAGGAGGATACGTGTGATTATATTTAGGGCCCACCCAGATAATCCAGGATGACCTCTCCATCTCAGTATCCTTAACATAATCACATCTGCAAAGTCCCTTTTGCATATAAGGTAACATTCACAGTTGCGGGGATTAGGGCCTGATATCCTGAGGGTCATTACTCAGCCTACTATAGTAGATAATGAACTTTTATTTTTAATTAGCTATGCTTTTCTTTTTATGGTTCACCTCTCTATGTAGTAAATGATCTGGTGTCCTATTTAGGGTAGTGATCTAAAGTTCCCCTTCTAAGTCAGTTGTTTTGTTTTGTTTTGTTTTGTTTTGTTTTTTTAAAGTAAAACAAGTGTGGGTTTTTTTTTTACTTCGTTTTTAATTTTAATTTTTTTAATGTTTATTTTTGAAAGAGAGGGACAGAGTATGAGTCGGGGGTCGGGGGGGCAGAGAGAGAGGGAGACACAGAATCCGAAGCAGGCTCCAGGCTCCGAGCTGTCAGCACAGAGCCCGATGTGGGGCTCAAACTCACAAACTGTAAGATCATGACCTGAGCCGAAGTCGGATGCTTAACCGACTGAGCCACCCAGGCACCCCAAAGTTTTTCAGTTTTATTCCAGTATAGTTAACATACAGTGTTATATTCGTTTCAGCTGTACAATGTAGTGATTCAAGAATTCTGTAATCAATGCTCATCATGATAAGCATATTCTTTTTAAGTTTTTTTTTTTAATTTTTTAAGTTCATTTATTTTGAGAGAGAGAGAGAGAGAGAGAGAGAGAGAGAGAATCCCAAGCAGGCACCACACCATCAGCACAGAGCCCAACGTGGGGCTTGAACCCACCAGCCATGAGACTGACCTGAGCCAAAACCAAGAGTTGCGCGTTTAACCGACTAAGCCACCCAGATGCCCTATTAAGTGTCCTCTTAATCCCCATCACCTATTTCCCCCATCCCCCCCCCCACCCCCCCTCTAGTAACCATCAGTTTGTTCTCTAGTAAGACTCTGTTTCTTGGTTTCCCTCTCTCCTTTTGTCCCCCCTTTGTCTTACAGTAAAACTAGTTGTTTTAAGGAAAAGTACTAAGTGCATAATTATGCAGGTGGCACCGAAAGGTGACCAAAATGGGGAATCGGGGCATCTTGGGGGCTCCTCCTGTCCCCAGCATCGCCAGCATGGGGCTGGGCCTTCCCCTCTGACCCCCCGCCGCCACCATCTCAGCACCGCCTAACCCCCTCTCTCCACCCCTTTCCTGCCCCCCCTCCCCCCCAGCTCACCATCATCTTCAAGAACTTCCAGGAGTGCGTGGACCAGAAGGTGTACCAGGCTGAGATGGACGAGCTCCCGGCCGCCTTCGCCGACGGCTCCAAGAACGGTGGGGACAAGCACGGAGCCAACAGCCTGAAGATCACGGAGAAGGTGTCAGGCCAGCACGTGGAGATCCAGGCCAAGTACATCGGCACCACCATCGTGGTCCGCCAGGTGGGCCGATACCTGACTTTCGCCGTCCGCATGCCGGAGGAGGTGGTCAACGCCGTGGAGGACCGGGACAGCCAGGGCCTCTACCTCTGCCTGCGCGGCTGCCCCCTCAACCAGCAGATCGACTTCCAGGCCTTCCGCGCCAACGCCGAGGGCCCCGGCACCCGCAGGCCGGCCGCCGCCAGCCCCGCGCCCGCGGCCCCCGACACCTTCCCATACGAGACGGCCGTGGCCAAGTGCAAGGAGAAGCTGCCCGTGGAGGACCTCTACTACCAGGCCTGCGTCTTCGACCTGCTCACCACGGGCGACGTGAACTTCACGCTGGCCGCCTACTACGCCCTGGAGGACGTCAAGATGCTGCACTCCAACAAAGACAGGCTTCACCTGTACGAGAGGACTCGGGAGCCGCCCGGCCGGGCCGCCGCGGTGGGGATGCCCCCCACCCCCCGGCCGCTCCTGGGCAGCCTCCTGCTCCTCACGCTGCTCCCCGCCGTCCTGGAGGCTGTCGCCGCGTAGGGCAGAGAGGCGGGCGCTGCCTGTCCCTGAGCCGGGGGGGTGGGGGTGGGGGGAGTGGCTGCAGGGAGACCGGGGCCATCGGGGGGAGGGAGGGCATCCTCCCCCGGTGGGGGGGGGGTCAGGAGCCGAGGCGGCCGCTGGCCAGTGGACTGTGGACGGTTACCTCACAGCTGCCCTGCGCCGTCTGCCGGCAAGGGCTGGGGCAGGGGGGCGGCCTCCCCCCCCCCCACTCTGCCCCCAACGTGTCATTGTCGTCGGCGGGGAGGCCACGAGAGGTTGTGGTGACCAGTGCTGTGATGTTTGTGACAATAGAGCTGTGTGAGAGGGGGAGCCACTCCCCTCCACCGCCCCGCAGTGTGAATGTGCAAAACAGAGCCCCTCGGGCCGAAGCCCCCCACCCCACCCCGCCCCTCCAGAGACACTGGGATTGATCAGAGTCGAGCTCCTCCGCCCCCCCCACCCCGCAATGCACTGAAACAGGCCCAGCCGACTGCTGCCCACGCCCGCCACACGCACACACACACACACACACACGAGCACACTCGCGCACACTAAGCTGAGGGGCTGAGGCATCTGAGAGGCTGGACTCCCTCCCCAGGCAGGGCCTCCTTTCCCCCTGGGCCTTAGGACGACCCCCCGGGAATCGTGACCCTTTGACTGAGAGGTTGTGCCCGCCTGGTGCCTTCCTGCCCGCCCGTGGCCTCCCTGTGAGCCGAGGAGACCGTGTGCAGTGTGGCCGCTGTGCCCTGCTTTGGTTCCCAGGCCCCCTGCCTGACAGCCTGCAGCTGACGCCACTCGTGGGCTCAGGTGCCCTCCTCTGGTTCCTTCCCTCCCCGTCCCCCATTCTCCACCGTGCTTAGGAGGTCTCGTCCTCATTTCTAAATGTCTAAACAACTCTCCGCGCCCCCACCTCGATTTCTGTTCCCTTCTCTCCAGCAGGTGGCAAGAGCCTCCTGGGTGGGGGAGCGTGGGCTGCAGGGCGTGGGCAGGAGGCGCAGTGGACGGGGCCAGCTGGCCTGCCCTGATTCTCTTCGTCCTCCTCACCTGCTCCCCCGGAGCCCTGCTCCCCGCCCGTCCACCCAGGTCTGCGTGCTGGGGAGAGGAGCGGCGTCTGCCGGTCAGGGTCAGACGCTCCCTGCCCCGAGCGTCCCTGGACGGTCTCGTCCCTCTAGTCCCCTCCCTTAAGCCCATGGCCGCACAAACCAGGAGAGGCTTGCCTCCGAGAGCCCCGGCGCCCACCTCCTGTCAGCCCAGGCCGCCGATCCGAGGAGCCCCGAACCGGTCCCGCCTCTGCTGCTGTTCCGGAGAACCCAGGGACTGACCCCGGGCTGGGCTCCACGCCCGAGGGTGCGGTGCCCGCGGCGGGCGGTTCCCGCAGCCCCGCACTGTCCGGCCCCTCTGCTGTTCCCCAGGGACCTCTCATACACTGGCCCGGGAGGCTCCCCGCCTCCTCCCCAAGAGGTCCCCTCTCCTTGCCCAACCCCGGGCAGGGCAGGCGGGTGGGAGGCACGGCCCCGGCCCGCCCTGCTGGTCTTTAGATGGTCCCTATGTCGGAAGTAAAAAGTGAAGCACTTTATTTTGGTTGTGTTTGATCGCGTTCTGCTTGGAAGTGGGGACCCCTCACTGCGTCCTTGTGTCTGCGACCTGTGTAGAGTGTCACCGCGTGTACATATTGTAAATTATTTATTAACGGCTAAATGCAAGTAAAGTTTGGGTTTTTTTTGTTTTGTTATTTCCTTTTGGACTGCGTGTTGGAGTTTGCTTTCTGAATAGACTGGATCCTTTGCAGGGGTGGAGAGTGGGGCACACTGCTGGGCGTCCCCTCACCGTGCGGACATTTGGGTGGGGCTTAGCGCGTGTGCGCGCATGCGCTTACGCGGCAGTCGTGCATGCTTGTGGAGGGGAGAGCAGTTTAACACAGGGCCCCTACTTCTCTGAAATTACTTTTTCTTCTTACGGGGCATGAGGCGTCCGAGTTTTCTTGCCTTGGTAAGGCTGGAACAGTGTTGGAGACAGATGGCCACGTGGCAGAGGAACATGAAGGGGGTGGGGGGCGCGAGGTTGGGTGGGCTGGCCTCAGATCCAGGGTGACGCCCTCTCGGCCGCCACCCTCCCTGCAGGTCCCCTACTCACATAGCCCAGGTACGCAATGATGGCTCCACAGAGGGGACCGAGGCTTGCTTGGGGGGCCAGGTTCACCGCTGGCTGTCATCACCTTTCATCTCTTAAAACTACCCAATGAACCAGGAACAAATTCATGCCCATTTTACAGACAAAGAAACAGAGACTCCAGAGAAATGGATCGACTTGCCTAGGGTCCTTAGCGAGGGCAGGGCCACCAAGTATACACCTAGGTCCTTTTGCCCTGTGTCTGCTCTTAACGCCAAATATGAGGTACGATAGCAGCACTGTTAAGCTAGGCCACATCCTGGGCTCTCCACTTTCCTGGCCCTGTGACCTTGAGCAAGTCACTTCACCTCTCTGAGCCTTTGTTTCTGCCTCTGTGAAGTGGGGAGTATCTATCACACAGGGTTAATTCCTATCAAAGTACGTGGGGGCGTCCAGTGGGGGCGTCCAGTGCTGCTGTCTGTTTTCCCAGAGCAGGAGGGGTCGCGTGAGGCACTGAATGGGAGGAGAGTGGGGAGGGCCACACAGGCCCTTGGAACCTGGGAGAGGTTGGGAGAGAAGCAAACCGAAAAGCTAGCGAGGGAAGGAGTCCACTGAATGAGCATGTAACCCGTCCAAACGGGAGAGGAAGGTCAAAGGCAGGAAGGGAAAACTTTCTAGAACCCAGCTCTCACACAGGCTCCCAGAAGGAACACGGGACTCCTGGGCTTTGGGAGGAAGAACCAGACTAACAAGACCAAATGTACCTATGCATCTGACCCCATTGCCCGAACTGTCAGCACCCACAGGCCTCTCTGTCAGTAGCAGCCGGGAGGGAACGACACAGGGCCAACAGAGCCCCTGGCACTGGGCCGGCGCAGAAGAACCGATTACTGAGAAGCCAGGGCGCACAAGATTGAAAATAAAAAATCCCGTTCGCCATCAGATGAAAATGCGACGGCCCTCGCCAGAAAGTATTCTTGGTTTGGAATCTGTACAGGCCCCTAAATTTAACCAGCTGGAATTCTTTCCCAGTACCATGCTGGTAGTTGCCCATGAACATGGAAATTTGCATTTCATCATGAATATGGAACACAGTCTTCAGCTAAAAGATGCCCAAGAAGTGGCTTCGTCTTGCACCGCGGGCTGGGTTCGGAGCGCGGCGTCCTCTGTGGCCGTGGGTCGGAGGCCAGCCGGCCTGGAGGGAAATGCACTGGCGGATGGAGGTGCGATACCTCGCTGTGTCCCGGCGTTCCGACATGTGGCAGAAACTCGGAGACGTTGGGCGGCGGACTAGAATTTGTAAGGAGAGAAGACAGGGGAGAGAGGAAGGGGGGAAGCAAATGAAAGGAGGGTCCTGTATAACGAAGGGGGTGGGTTCTGGGATGAAGAGAGTTCCCGGGACCCTTGGGCAGGGCAGCAGTGGAGCCAGGCACCAGTGGGGCTCGTCAGAGCGATGCCGGCCAGCGGCGTGGAGCAGGAGGCGGCCCTCGGGCTTGGGCTGCGGGCCCACTTGGCGTCCAAACTGGCTCTGCCTGTCGCTAGCTGTGTGGTCTCCCTCGGATTTTTGGAGCCTCAGATTCCTTATTTGTAAAACAGAATTAGGAGTACCTGCCTCCCAAGGTCATTATCGAAATCCAACGAGCTAATGCTCATAAATTGCCTTGCACCTGGGCCCTAGCGCAGCCCAGAGAGGCCGCCAGAAA
This sequence comes from Panthera uncia, assembly GCF_023721935.1. Taxonomy (NCBI): domain Eukaryota; kingdom Metazoa; phylum Chordata; class Mammalia; order Carnivora; family Felidae; genus Panthera; species Panthera uncia. The sequence continues at coordinate 131,503,121 of NW_026057582.1, forward strand.
TGGAGGTCCTCTCCCACTGCAGGGGCAGGTGCTCCTTTATCCATTTGACAATTCTTAAAACTTTGTAAGTATATTTATTTTGAGAGAGGGAGAGTACGAGTGAGGGAGGGGCAGAGAGAGAGGATCCCAAGCAGGCTCCACACTATCAGCGCAGAGCCCGACGCGGGCCTCAAACTCACGGGACTGGGAGATCATGACCTGAGCAGAAACCAAGAGTCGGATGCTTAACCGACTGAGCGACCCAGGCGCCCCTTCACTGGATAATTCTTTCGTGATCGTGGGCACTGAGGGCATTCGGCAGAGGCCACACGTTGTCGCTGGGGAGACCAGTCACTACACAGCACAGGGACATGGTCGAATGTCCCGCGCTGACCAGCACCACAAAGTAAAGGGAAGCAGGTTCATCTGCAAGAGGCCCACCCGGATTGCAGGCAGGCGGGGAGGAGCCTCCATCTGGGGGGGGGGGGGGGGGGGGGGGGCACCTTTTTCCAGATCACCTGGGTGGATTTTGGGAATGAGCCTGGCCAAGATCCGGGGAGAGCCTTCTGTGCAGAGAAGTCGGGGAGCACAAGGAGCCTGGCCCGGCAGTGGCAGAGTTTCAGGGGCAGCAGAATATAATGGGGCTGGACGCAGTGAGCAGGCGGACCGGGGTCCTGGTGAGGCTGCAGGGCCCAGGGAGGGAGCACTGCAGACTGGCGGACCGGAGAGGGGGGCGTGATGTTTTGTGCCAGGGGTCCGAGGAAGCCATCTGCAGCTCCGAGCAGGGGCAGCATGTGTCCGACTTGGGTTTTAAAGGGATCGTCTCGGCCATGGTGAGGTGGGGGAGAGAGAGGGGGTTGGGGGCACCAGCGCAAAGCTAGCGGGAAGCGGGAAGGCCGGAGTGGTGCCGGAGGTGCCAGGAATGATCTGCTTTGGGGTAGAATATAGAGGTGCTGCCGGCCGGTTGGCCGAGTGGGAAAACCAGGTGTGGGCGCTGAGCACCTGGGTAAACTGTGGCGCCGCTTACTGAGCCATGGGAGCAGCGGGTTTGGGACACGTTATTTGGGGACAAAAATCGTACTTTGGGACACATCAGAAACCACACGCAGCTGGACTGTCTTTAATTGTTCAATTAAATGACGTACACTTCCCAGGAGCAAATGTTTAAGGGGTGCAGCCCTCATAGAAGAAACTTGCGAAGCTAAGGGAAGATGCCGTCGCTGAACAAGCCGGTGGCAGGGCTGTGGTTGGTAAGACTGGCAGGGGGGGTCTACCGGTTGTCACTTGGTGGCTAGGCCCAAGGCCACACTCCCCGTGGCTCCGGGTGACCCTGGGCCACGTGCGTGGGAAAGGACAACTGGCTGACCGAGATGGGGCTTTACCCCAAATACCCAATTGTGCACGGACTGAAGTTCTGATCCGGGTGGGGAGCACGGTGTTGAAACTGTAAAACAGAAACTTCAGAGAATAGCAAGGACCCCCGGGAGGGGCGATATCAACTCCCCGCGGCTCCTGGCTGGTAGCCTCCGTGGGCTAGAAGGAGGCCACTTGCTCCTGGCCTTGCCACTTGCTGGCTGAGTGACCTGGAACCCCAGTCCCCTCGTCTGTATTATGAAGGTGGTGGCCGTCCCGCAGGGATACCTGGGAAGACCGGTACAAGGAATAACAGAATATAGGGAGCGCTCCCCAAGCAAGCCATAGACCCCGACAAGCATTTACTCCCTCCCCTTCCCATCCCACGGGTCACACCGCTTTCATGGGTTCATGGCCTGAGCTGGCATCCAGGGGGAAGCCCCTGGTCCTGCCTGCCCCAGGCTGACTGAGACCTGGAGAGAGGGCACTTGAAGCAAAGGCCCAGCCTGTAGCCTCATACGTTCTGTGTCTCCCACCAGACACTAAAGGTGGGTGGGGACCCTACTCTGCTCCGTGTGTTCGTCTCTTAGGTGTGGTCTTAAAATCACATCTCTTTGGTCTGATTAGCCTTAGCTGTCCAACTCCCGAAATAATTGAAGAGCAGGGCGCCTGGGTGGCTCAGTCGGTTGAGCGTCCAACTCTGGGTTTTGGCTTAAGTCATGATCTCACAGTTCATGAGCTCAAGCCCCGCATCAGGCTCTGTGCTGACAGTGTGGACCCTGCTTGGGATTCTTTCTCTCTCTCTCTCTCTCTCTCTCTCTCTCTGCCCCTCCCTGGCTTGCTCACTCTCTCTGAAAGAAAGAAAGAGAGAAAGAGAAAGAAAGAAAGAAAAAGAAAGAAAGAAAGAAAGAAAGAAAGAAAGAAAGAAAGAGAAAGAAAGAAAGAAAAAGGAAGGAAGAAAGAATTGAAGAGCTCTTTATGCAGCTCCTACTTGGGCCAGAGAAGCTTGGTGTTCTGGCCAGGGGTCAGTGGGAACCCCGCACACCCTAACCAGGAGTCCAAGGACCTCTAATTCCATGGAGGCGCTTGTTGCCCTGGGAAACCGCCACCTCCTGAATGTGTAGGCTGAGGACCCCACCACCTGTTTCAACAGCTTCCTCTTAGCTAACTTTGGGCTTTCTGCACCTTTGACCATTTAATCATTTCCTGCCTAGGACATGGGGAAGTGCCTAGTACCCTGAAGGAGAGGAACAGAAAGGAGTATTCTCAGAAAGTTCCAGCAGAATGGACTTAATTAAGAGATGGCAGTGGTGGATATACAAGGCATGGTGTGGTGGAAGTGTGGGGGTTTCTAGGATCAGGGGACACAGTCCCAGGCAGCCTAGATCCTGAGGCCAACGAGGGCACATGACCTGGCCTCATTTCATCCTTGCCCAGAGGAGTGCTGTGATGGCCCACGGACTCTTCCACATTTGAAGCCATCCCGACTCACCTGATGCCTCCCTCTGGCAGGAGCCAGAACCTTCCCCAGGCCAGATGAGTTTGCTTTGTCCAAAGCAGTGGTCAAACCTACTGACCGTGTGACAAGGGTGAGATGTAATTGTTCTCAGCCTCAGCTCCCTCTCAACCATGAGATCCTCCTAAAGATGAAATACCTACATACGAACCTGACCTTGAGTCTTGCAATTGCCTTGACAATTTTCACGACACCCTGGAAGGTAGTTGCCATTGCCTAGTTTCCAGATGAACACCCACACCCATGCCACCTACCTGCTCTTCTCTTGAGGGCAGAGAAGGGGTTCGAGAGCCCCCAAACATCGGTGGAGTCAACCCAGGGTTCTGGTCCTGGGTGAGCAGGGACTGGGGTCAGACCCCTGCCTGGAGGCTGGGTGGGTAGAGGGACTTCAAACCTGGACCCTGAAGAGAAGGAGGATGGGAGAGAGGGTCCCTCAGATCTGAAGGCTGAGAGGCTTAGAGTCCAAGAGGGAGATGGCCCCAGGGTTCCAGAGAGTTCTTGGCTGAGTCACCACAGTCCAGGGGTGGTCATCAGCTTCCCCAGGTGGGGGACAAGCCTTCTCAGCAATCCCAGACATGATCCAGCTGCTGGTATGGACCCGCCCCCATTTGCATGGAGACTGGAGTCACCCCAGCATGACAGCTACATTTTTTGGCCACCTGCCACCTGCCAGGCACCCTGCCAAGTGTTTGATTCCAGTAGTGATTTATCATGGGGGAGCCCCCTTCTAGCCACCTCCCTCCTGGAGTTCAAGTGGCTTGAAGCCCAGGCTCCATCCTAGAACCTTGGTGAGCAGGGCTCCCGAGTGGCCTTCAGGCCCCCAGCCTTGACCACCAGAAACCAAATGCCAAGGTACAGGGCCAGGGCCCCTCTCCCCTGGGCACTGCAGGACAACTGCATGTTGACCTAACACAACTTTTCCTTTGCTAACGATCAGGGATGAACCCCTAAGGCAAGTGGCCCCAGCCTCGTCCCTCTGGGGTGTCCACTCTGTAGGTCTAACACGGCCACAAAGGCATTCCTGCCTTCCTTTCTCTCCCTCCCTCCCTTCCTTGCACAAACATTTTAGGAGCATCCCTTATGTGTCCCATCATAGTCTGGGCTTGGGGGATCCATTTGTTTATTCCACATAATAATCACTGAGGCCCTGTGGGGTGTCGGCACGAGGCTCCGTGTTGGGGATCGAGCAGTGCAGTTGACCCCAGCAGATGAATGTGCCTGACCGAGCGGGACTGACTTCTTGAGAGAGAGGCGGACAGTGCACGAGTTAGTTTGCTGTGAGCAGAGCAGGGAAGGGAGTGCAGAATGGCCACGGGGATGATACACCGGTTCTCTCCACTTGTTAGTCCTCTGTCCCCGAGCCAGTCACACGTGGCTTCTGAGCCTGCTCATCGATAACAGGGGGAAGGTTAGGGCTGAGTCCCAGGGCCTGCAGGGATAAGATGACACCAGTGGGACGGTACTTGGGTGACAGTAGGGAAAGCCATTGAAGGAGGCAGTGACAAGGTGGCCCTGAGAGGTGGGGGGAGCTGGCGTGGAGTCTGAGCTCCACCCCTCACTAGACGTGTGATCTTGGGCACATTTTCTAAAGTCTCGGGGCCTCGTGATGCTCCACTGGAAAATGGGGATAAATCCTGCCTCCTAGCATTTTCATGAGGATGTGATTCTAAAAATACAATAAAGCAGGGGCTGCTGGGTGGCTCGGTGAAGCATCTGACTCTCGGCTCGGGTCGTGATCGCACGGTTTGTGAGTTTGAGCCCCGCGTGGGGCTCGTGGCTGTCAGCACAGAGCCGGCTTTGAATCCTCTGTCCCTCTCTCTCTCTCTGCCCCTCCCCTGTTCATGTTCTCTCTCTCTCTCTCTCAAAAATAAATAAACATTAAAAAAATACAATCAAGCAAAGGGCCTGGAGCCTGACACCCAGTAGCCATCTGCAGACGGTGGCTTTTGCTCTCACAAGCACATCCCATGGGGCTGCTTCATTTACTCTTAAGTTCAGGTCACAAACAGCTCAAGGTTCCCAAACACACATGACATGCAGACCCCTTCCGGGAGCCAGTGTTTCTCCAGTCCCCCCATGGCTGGAGTTTTTATAATTCATGAGGCTAGGTATAAATTCTTAATTGTAATGAATTGTAATTATAGCTCCTTTCAACTATAAATCCAGACACACTTACCAATCAAGCCCAAACCAAACGCAAACAAATCGCATTAAATTGCAGTGATGAATGACACTGTTTTGCGGACGCCGAGTGGGCCCTCTTCGTGTGACGAAGGTGGGGTTGTCCGGCCCCTGTCATTGCTGCCAGGCAGTGACTCCGGACCCCGCCTTCTTTTCACTCTTCAGACCCCGTCGAACTTGTTGCCTTGTGTCCCCCTGTCCACCTGGGTAAGTAGCACTGACCGCTTTGTGCCAATATAACACCAGAGTCCTGGGTTCCTTTCTTCTCCCCATTCTTCCAGATCATCCAGGATTCGCTTAGATTAATTCTTTAAAGTGTTCACCAAGGGGCACCTGGGTGGCTCAGTTGGTTAAGCGTTGACTCTTGATTTCAGCAGGTCATGATCTCGTGGTCATGGGATTGAGCCCCACATCAGGCTCTGCACTGAGCCCTCTCTCTCTCTCTCTCGGCCCGTCCCCCTGTTCGAGCTCTCTCTCTCTCTCTCTCAAAGTATTTTTTTTTAATGTTCATCAAAAGGAAAACAGAAAAATTTTAAATTCTTCCAGGTATCTCTAAAAACGACCCGCCCCATCATACGTCTGTAGGCCCCAAGTTTGGGAAACACCAAGCCAGTGTGCAGTCCAGAGGGAATTAGCTCATCTGATTACTATTTGTACCCGCTGGCAGAGCAGGCCTCAGAGAGGATTTCAGGGAAGGAAAGAACGCTCTGGGGCAGTGGGGACACAGTGACGTGTGGGATGGGGTTCAGAGGAGGCCCACAGGCTCTGTGGTGGGGCCCCCTGAAATGTGGGAAGAGGAGCCGGGGAGGCCCACAGAGGCTTCATCTCTAGGCTCTCGGGGGCAGGGAGGGGCAGGGTGTGGGCTTGACCCCAGGACAGGTTACCAGGCTTAGGCGGGGCCACGCCGAGGACCCCGAGCCTCGAGGAGTTGGCCACAGTGATGATGGTCCACCTTGCACTGTCCTTAGCACGTGCCAGGCACTGCTCCCCCACCAGGTTTGGGTGGAACTATTCCCTCTGAAGGTTAACCCCTGGCCCAGCTCGCGACAGTCGGGGGTGAACCCTGACTTGAAGGTGGACGCTGTCTCCGGAGCCCATGCTCTCAGCTCAGCTGCCGCCGGGGCCCTGGGTCTCCTCGCTGGGACTGAGGTCCCTCTTGTGTGAGCCCACTCGGCTTTGCGCCTGCTGCCGCCACCTTCACACCTTCCTGCCTCCTCACCCTTCTGCCTGCTGCACAGAGTCCCCGGCCAGGGCCTGGGCTAAGGCAGCTGGGGCCGTGGAGCCAGCCCCCTGCCCCAGCGGAGCCATCCCAGACCCTGTCCCACTGAAACAGCACCACGGCGGCTGGTGAACTGCCTCTCCTTACTACCCGCTCTGGCTATCACCCTTTAAGATTCAGCTCCCTGAAGGCTTGGCTGGCGGCGGGCAGGGGGCTCCAAGAGACGGGGACGTTCCGAGTGGCCAGCAAGGGCAGGTCGTAGAGGGCTTCGGACCCAAGCCAGAGAGCTTGCGGCTAAGGTGAAGGTTACACACAGGGAGCAGCAGAGTGATGCCTGGGCCTTGCGGCTCAGGACGTCCCTCTGGCGGCCGCACGGAGGGGAGGGGGAGGAGAGGCTGGATCCGGAAGGGGCAGGAAGGAGCCTGTGTATCCCGGAATAATCGCTGGACGTGTCAGTACATTCGGGGCTGGCTGGTGGGGAGAGAGCCCCCCCCCCCCTCCCCGTGCTGGCTGAGAGGCCTAGGCCGCCACTGGCCAGCACTGCCCCCTGGGCCTCCTGCTCGTGGAGCAGGTGAGGCTGGCTTCTTCCTGCAGCCTCTCCTCTTCCCCATCCCCTGTCACGCTTCCTGCGGGGATGAGGTGGCTCCACGTCTCTGGCTCCAGCGTGGGTTCCGCAGCCAAGGGAGGCGGCCCCACCAGGGCGGAGAAACGACGGTAAGCCTCCCCAGGGGGGGGTTCTGTAAATGTAGGTGTTGGCAGTGAGGCAGGCTGTTTGTGGAAATCTTCTGCCCCCTGCAGGAAGATTCTAGAACCACATTCACTCAGGACCCCTCGGTCAGGGAATGAACGGGGAACTACCGCTCACTTTCCAAATACAACTCGGGCCCCAGGTCTGGTGGCATGAGGGGTCTCTGAGGAGCCTCAGGATGTTCCAAGGCCGCCCTCCGACACTGATGATGGCCACCAAGCCATCTCCCTCACCCCCCCACAGGCTGGTATTCTCCAACAGGGAGGCTCAGAGAGTTAGAGAGTAAGCCCAAGAACGCCAGTTGGTTCAGACCCAGCTCTGCCCACTTCCTACACGCACGCCTTCCCCGCCTCCTCTGGGCTCCGCTACCACCACCTGTTCCCGCTCCCATGTCCCGGCACTGAAGTGACATTTTGTCCTCTTATTGTTGGTCTAGGTGTGCCTCACCACCTCTCCGTTGAAGAGGGTGGGGCCCTCATCCTGCTTCACCCTGCATGCGTCCCCACCTTTTAGAACAGGGCCTGGCCCACAGGAGATGCTCAAGATCTTGGTCGAGGGACAAACTTTCTCTCTAGTGACTGTCCCGTCCCCATCGGACTGTGAGCTCCCTGCAGGGCCTTGCTATTGGGGTCCAGTCTCCCCCTAGAGCAAGGCCTCTTCCTGGGCCCCTCTGATGAGCTGGTCCTGGGCTGACGGCTGCTGGGGCAGAACGCTAAGCTGGGCCTGCCCAGCAAGTGCCCTCCACGGTGTCCCCATCTTCCCCCACCTCCCAGCAGGGACTGATGAACACTGTGTCCCTCTGGGCAGCTTTAAGGGTTTACAAACCTTCCCCTTTTCCACTGTGTGAGCTTCTCACGTCTAGAAGCTGCCTTCCTGGTGTGCAAATGAGGATGTGGATGTGGAGGCCATCTGCCCAACTGCACACAGGGCGGGGCCCCCACGGAGACAACACACTGACCTTCCTGCCAGCCCCTTTAGACCATCGAGGTCCCCTCTCCCCCCCGCCAAAGCCACCATGGTGCACGTGATCGGCAAGGACTGAGTTTCAGCAAGGACAGCCCCCTTTGGGGTCACACATGCACACAAAATTTAGGAAGATACCGTGTTCGAACACTCCATGAGGCAGCTGGCCCCAAGAAGTAGATAACCCTGCCTGTTTCTGAGGTGAGAAGGCTGCCTGTAGGGCAGATGTGTCATGTTCCCACACAAAGCCAGATCACATGGCCACAGAACTGACCGGGAAACTCCCAGACGTCAAGCCTGGGACAGGGTGCCCCATGCACCACGAGGGCCCAGGCTTCTACGGGATGAAGAGCTTTTATTCACTCGGGCTCTGTCCCTTTCCCAAATCACCTAGCAGAACAAACAGCGGAGGCAGGTTGGGAGGCGACGGGCTGAGTGGCATTGCAGCCTTCGAATGTGACCGGCAGGGGGTCGGGGGGACGCCGACACAGCAAAGGCACAGCCTCTGGTGGCAAACCTGGTCCTGCTCCTTTAAAGAGCCACAGGTCGGCATCCGGAGTCCAGACTGGTCTGGCAAACCACGGGGCCTTGTGTTTCAGTAAGTGACCTTTCAGTCGGTGCTAATTGAGGAGGGCTTGCCTTCATGCCAGACACTGGAGGCCCCGCCAGGGAGGAGGGAGGGGGCCTTGCGCCTGCTTCTTCCAGTAAAAGGCAGGCTTCTTGGCAGCGGTCGGTGTAGAAGCCGCGTTGCTATTGTAAATCCTGAGCTGATTATTGCAGTGCTTGTTCTTAAAAGTTTCCCAAAGATGTTCCAGCTGAGCTGTGAGTTGCAACACGATTGTTGAGTTGTTTATCGGCAGGAGGAGCCCTCAACTCTTCTTTTGAGTCTTGGACTCAAGAACTCTTGTGCACCAAATATCCCAGCCTCTCCCTCCCGCACAGGACAGGCTGAGGGAGGGCCCCCGCGGCCGGGTCTCCCGGGTTGAGAGTCCCAACCGGGGAGTTAACTGAGCGAACGTTATGGGTTTATTGGGTATCAAGAATAAGGAGGTTAGAGAAGACTAGGAGTTTGGTTTTGAAATCCCCCCAAGCATTAGCAAAACCCCTTGGGTCTGGCAACCTTCTCCAGCTCCTACTCAGACGGGATCTCCACCCGAGGGCTGGGCCACCCCTCCTGTCTGGGCCTCGTAGGAGCCGGGCCTGCCCCTGTGCCAAATTGCTAGAGTTAACATTCGTGTCAGTGTTTCCATTATAAAATGCCTTTTTCCCTCTTCATGAATATATAACCCAACCGTTAAATCACCCTCACTGCTGTGGACTGGCAGACACTGTGCTTTCACTTCCTCTGGATGGAAGGGGAGCTACAGGACCCTGTCTGAATGACACAGGTCTTCAAAATGCACCTTCCAGGTCTCCAGGGCTCCTTCTCCGGCACAACCAACGTGGGAAAGGGTGGGCCACTCTGCTCCACCAGGGACTGTCACTGGTCCGGGTAATCCCGTCAGATGCGGGGAGCTGCCCAGCCAGGGACCACTACCCTTGGCAGTGGCCACGCAGGGAAAACCTCCGGAACCTGTGAGGGTCCTAGACCCAGCAACACGCTGGTGCTGGTAGGAAGAACACTGCAACTTCAAAAGGCTCCATTTCACAAGCTGTCGAACAGGCCAAATGACCCGGCAGCCAGGGGAAGAGAGCTGGACGCGTATCTGGTCACGTTTCACGCCGATGCAACGCAATGCAACGTGTCCGCCCAATTCTAAAAATCCTTAGTAACACTGTTTAATATACAAGAATCAAAAGTACAGCAGTTGTACAATGTAGGAAAATTTAATACATACTATATAAACAACATTATTTACATCAGAAATCACTAGGACAGTGGCATTTTTCACAAATATAAATTAATTACTGTTTAGTCAACAGGTTTGAAAAGTCCACAATTTTACAATAAAGAAAAACCATCTATCCCCAAACGAGTGGGGTCAGATGGACTAAAGCAGCCTGGACCCTTGGCCTGGCTCTCTCTGCCTGACACTGCGGCCCTCAGACGAGCCCGGAAGACCACCAGTGCTGGGCCCCGGGCCACCATTCCTGCTGACGAGTGGATTTTGGTCTGTAGGATTCCAGTGTCCCCATGTGAATTCGTAACCGAATCGCGTGTGCACCACACATCCTGATATAGCTCTCAGCCATCAGGCTAGAGTGCCTGCAGCACGATGCGAGAAGTGTTCTGGCTTCCCGTGAAAGGGCCAACGCAAGGGCTAGGAGAGAGGGGGACCAGGGGCCGTAAGATGGGGCTCTGCAGAGGGCCTGGCAGCTTCTCTCCAGCATCTCTGAAAGACCACAGTGATGCCTGGGGCTCTCACCGCACCCCTTCCCAGGGCTGTGGGATACCATGCTAACCCTTGTTCCACACTCAGACTTCAGGTGATGCCAACTCCCCTCTTCCTCAACCCCTGCAGTCTCCACCCAATTACTGAATCTTTCAAAGCTAGGCTCTGTGATATCGCCCTCACAGGTTCCTGGGGTACTTTATCCTATCCACAAGGGAGAGAATTCCTATCTGTGCAAATCTGTTTTTGATAAAAGCATACAATATTCATACTGATTTAGGTCAGTGAGGAAATGCCTCCTTTTTCCTGACTCTTTAAACATACCTCAACACCTAAAATAGATGCTTTTATGGGGATACTGTAATTTTATAATCAATTTAACACTGATCTGGCTAATATTGCCTTTTGCTACATCATATGGCACAGTAAGTCCTGAATGTAAACAAAAGGAAGTTCCTTTTTCTTCATGATGAGACATCTTTGGGAATAACATCTCCTATCAACTTCAGAGGAAAAAAAACCCTGATGAGTATTGAAACACAGGGCCTCCAGTGACTTTCCTGGCTTCCCAGGGGACACAGCCTGACTTCCCTCCCACAGGGGAAGACATCCTGGGGCTCATCCCTCCCTCCCTTCCTCCCACCACAGGAAGGGACAAGCCAACCTAGCCCTCCTCTTTGGCCTGGGCAAGAAAGACACAGGGTAGTGTCAGCAAGAAGTTAAGCTGGTGGAGGCCACAGCAGACACCCTCTTCTCTCCCAAGCAGTCACAGCATGTGCCCAGTGGAGTGGCTGTGGCCAGAGGCTCCCGGGCATTCTCTGGGCCGTGGTCCAAGGCATGTTCACCGGATACGAGCCCACGGTGAACAATCCCAGTCCCGAGAGGAGATAAATAAGGAAGGGGCAGACCTACTAAGCTCCCAACATAAGCTGTGAGGACCCAGACTCTCATGTGGAACTCACGCCAGGCCAGCCCCACGAGCGATGACCCACCAAAGCCACATCTGCTTCCCTAGGGCGAGCTGACTTGGGAATTTCTCAGTAAAGGCAAAAATGGTGCTGCCCAGGTTACCAGCAAGTAAGCGATAACAGTTTTATGAAGTCCTCACAGGTCAGTTCAGGGAGTTTAACCCTGTGCACACCCAATGGAAAGGTGGTCACCAGCTCTGAGCCTGGACGCATATAGGCACAGTGTAGGTTCAAGTCAGTTATTCCACCTAGAAAGGCCTTTGGACAGTCAAACAATACTGGCAAGCTATATTTAAAGGGAATAAAATGGAAGGCCCAGTATCCGTAAACTGTAAGGTAAAAGGAGCATGATTAATTGGTACAACTGACTCGCCTTCCCACTTCTGACTCTGTTCAACCCGAGTAGGACTCTTACTGTCTGCAGCTCAGTCCCCTGTCCTTGGAGGCTTCCTATTTTGGAAAAACTTTACCTTGTGTACGCCTTATTTGATCTCATTCTAAAACCAATGGAGTTCAATTCTAACGATCTCCGACTGGGAGTGGGAGCCTGTTCCCAACAGGGACCCAGACCTCATCTGTCCACCCGCCCTGTGGCGTCAGGAGTTGCACGTTCTGTGCAAGTCTACTTCTTCAAGCTGTGCGAAGGGAACTGAAGTAACGAGCGTGGCTGCAAACGCTGACCTGGCGCAACACTGAAGCCCCGCCCCCCCCACCTCCCCCGGGAAGCATGCCTGCCACCCACATCCCTGCCTGGGCGCGTGCTTGCAGCAAGCTTCCCCTCCTCTCCAGGCCCTGCCCTCAGACTGCTCATCCCAGGAATCAGAACCCCACCGGGGATTCCGGGTCCCTGGCCACACCGCCCCTCTAGCCCCTCTCTCACCCCTCTCCCCCCACTCCCAGCCAAGGAAGACCCACGCCAGCTCCAACACTGCCGAAAACTCACAGTACGCACAAGTCAGCCAGATGGGCCTGACTCTCCCCTGGACCAGGGCAAAGGAGACCCGCTCAGGAGACCGAACCTCTGAAATGTCCAGATAGTGTGGGAAAGGTTAGTGTTGTAGGGAAGGGGCCACTGTGGAAGCTGCTCCCCACCAGCCCCTGCACCAAAGGCATCACAAGGAGGCCCAAGTGTATGGTTCTCCCAAGAACACATGTGAGGAGTGTACCTGCTCCCCTTCAAGTCTTATGAGGCGACACCCACGCCCCGCCCCGTCAGCAGCATCCGTCACATCACAGTGAAGCAGATCACGCGTGGCCCAGCAGGTCCCGTCAACCTTCACATACACGCTCCTTCCCAGCCCACTGCACATGGGCCCAGAGCACACGGACCCAGCAACAAAATCCTCGTGACTCTGAGATCCCTTCTTCCTTCACTGGGGAAACACAGCCCACGAAGCTGGGACGCAAAAGTCACGTCTTCCTCCTAGCACTCCTCGCAGTGGGAGGCCAGGACCAGGCTGGAATGGGAAGGGGTGTCAAAGTGCAGGAGTGGCGACCCAAACCCAAGCTGGACCAAGTGAAAGGCCCCCCGCTCCTTGAGGTGCTCCTTCCACCGGCGAGCTGACAGCAGCAGCATGTCCAGAAACTCCACTCACTGGTCTAGATAACTGGCTCCTACTGGATCAGACCAAAAATATCCAGGTGCTTAATGACTCTTGCTCTCCCCTTCATTCCCAGCTGTCCTTTATGTTTTCCGAACATTCCAGTTATAATCTGGGTTGTTTTTCTGTTCTAGTGATCTCTCCAAAGGAGACCTGTGATCCAGGGGTGACTTGGAATCGTGGGGGGATTTCTGAGAAGGGGGCGAGCGAGGGTCTGAGACGGCGGGGTGCAGGGGGGGCAGGGGTTGTTTATACTCCCCCAGTTTGTCTGTGTGGAAAGAGCGGTAATGGTCCGAGGGTCCCTGGCCATGGTAGCTCACAGGGGGGCGGTGATCAGACATTCGTCGGAAATCCTGCTGGTGGTAATTTTGAGGCCGAAATTCATCGGCTCTCCTCCGCTTGGAGTCATGATGGTGCCTGAAACAGAGACACAAGGCTTAGCTGACAGCTCAAGCCCACCCCCTCCTCCTCGCCCACCTGGCTCACCCTCACACGCTCATACCCAAGGACCCTTCCAAAGGACTCAGAGTTCACAAATGTTCACATTACTAGGAATCAAAAACAAACAAACAAAAAAAACCAAAAGTAATAACAAAGGGCTATTTTACACTTATTGGCCAATCCTACCCTACAAAATGACATACACCTCAAGTCTGCAATGAAACAAGGACACCCTTGAATCACTGGAGGTTCTGTAAAGATGCACTCCCTTCAGGAAAACTGGCCAGACCTACAAACATTTTCATATTCTTTGACCTGGCCTGAGGGGAAAAAGAGCCACAGAAATTATTCGAGAAGTTATTAGTAACAGCAAAAGCCACAATCAACCCAAACATTCAACAATAAATGCAGAGTTAAAGTATTTAATAAATTGACTCCATGTAAAGAATAGTAAAATTTTTACTTAGCACCACAGTAAACTGCTTGTTATCTTATTAAAAGAAAATTGGTACAAGTCAACAACAAAAAGACAAACAACCCAACTCAAAAATGGGGAAAGGACTGAAACAAACATTTCTCCAAAGATCTACAAATGGCCACTAAGCACATGAAAAGACGCTCAACATCTTTAAAGAATATTGATCATCAGGGAAATGCAAATCAAACCACAAGGAGCTACTTACCGGATTCACACCCACTAGGATGGTCATGTTGAACACACACACACACACACACACACACACACACACACACACACACACA
>NW_026057582.1:131517194-131651673 GCF_023721935.1 Panthera uncia
ACACACACACACACACACACACACACACACACACACACACACACACAGAAAGTAAGTGTTGGCAAAGATGTGGGAAAATTGCAACTCTCATACAATGCTAGTAGGAATGTAAAATGTTTCAGCCACTGTGGAAAACAGGTGGTTTCTAAGAAGCCAAATGTAGAATTCCCATACAACTAACAATTACCTCTTAGGTATAGACCCAAAAGAACTGAAAACAGATATTCCAACAAATAATTTTGCGCTCATGTTCACAGCAGCACTATGTACAATGGCCAAAGGTGGAAACAATTCAAATGTCCATCAATGAATGGATGAACAAACTGTGGCATATATATACAATGGAATATTACTCAGCCACAAAAAGAAGTACTACAATGCAAGCTACAGTGTGGATGAGACTCAAGCATTATGCTAAGTGTCCAAAGAAGCCAGTCACAAAAGGCCACATCTTGCTTGATTTCATTTATACAAAATATCCAAGACAAGTAAATCCATAAAAACAAAATACAGATTGGTGATTATCTGGAGCTGCAGAGATAGAATGGAGTGACTGCTTAAGGGCCATGGGGTTTTCTTCAGGACAATGAAAGCATCTGGAACTTAACACCAGCGGTGGTTGCACAACATTGTGGATGTATTAAAGGTCACTGAATTGTTTGCTTTAAAACAGTTAATTCAGTTTATGTGAATTTCCCCTCATTAAACAACAGAGAGAGAGCTGGTGACTTCAACTTCCAGTCAAGGTGGAATACGGGGAACTAGACTCACCCTCCTACCTGGAACAAGCAGAAAGGGACAAAAAATGGTTTTAAAGATACCAGATGTCCATTAACAAAGACCAGCGATTCCCTGAGGGATGGAAAAGTAGTAAGATGAGGCTTATAACAACCCCACTCATTGCCCTGAGACAGTTTCCAGGCCTCAGCACAGGGAAGGGGAGACGTCCTCAGTTGAGAGGCAGGGGGCAGAACCAAGTCAGCTGGAGCTCACAGGATGGAATGCAAAAGAGAATTCTGCACCCAGAAAGAAGTTCAAAGACCTGCAAAGGGTTCCCCTTGGGTATTCAATTGAGCACTATAAAGTGTGTATATGTGAAGAAACTATCCAAGGCCAGGAAAAGAACCACCCAGAAGATTAGAGGTACAAGGGCCCTGTTCTCGCCAGCCACACCAAAAAGCCTCAAGCTTCAAGGGACATCAGTGGAGTACAACAAAGTGTTCTTACCCTAGTGAGGGGGAACAATTAGACTGCCAGAGCATTGTTCTCATTCTGACAAATCTTAACAGCAAGAGCTGAAAGAATCAAATTGCCTCTAGATAACCTATTTCTCAGAACAGAGTTCCAGAATATTTATAGGAATACAAAATATCCAGCACTCAGTGAGGCATCTAATCAAAAATTACTAGGCATGGAAAAAAGAGGAAGGACCATAATGAGGAGATAAGTTAATCAGCTACAACTAATCCAAATGGTAGAATCAGACAACAATGATATAAAAACTATTTTTTTTATATTTAAAAGGAGAACTATCATCTTTGAGAGCTGCTGCTTTTACTTTTATTTCATTTTATTTATTTGTTTTAGAGAGAGTGATGGGAGAGGAGCAGAAAGAGAAAGAAGTTTGTTTTTTTAATTTTTTTAATGTTTATTTATTTTTGAGAGACAGAGAGTGAGCGGCAGATGGGCAGAGAGAGAGGGAAACACAGAATCCGAAGCAGGCTCCAGGCTCCGAGCTATCAGCACAGAGCCCCTGACACAGCGCTGGAACCCATGAACTGCAAGATCATGACCTGAGCCAAAGTCAGATGCTCAACCAACTGAGCCACCCAGGCACCCCTAGGGAGAATCTTAATCTTAAGCAGGCTCTACACAGAGCATGGAGCCCGACAAGGGGATTGATCCCACGACCCTGGGATCATGACCTGAGCTGAATCAAGAGTCAGACACGCAACCAAGTCGCCCAGGTGCCCTAAAAACTATTTTTAAACTATATTCCAGATTTCAAAAGGTTAGAAAGATTTAAGTTAAAAAAAAAAAAAAAGCTCAAATACAACTTCTAGAAATACAACTATAATGTATGAAATGCAAAATATATTGTATGGGGTTCAAGGCAGGTTAGACATTGAAAAAGAAAATCTTAGTGAACTTGTAGACACAGCCAACAGAAACTATCCGACTGAGACAGAAAGAAAACAAAATTTAAAAAAAATAAGCAGAGCATTAGTGAGCTGTGACAGCAATCAATGCAAACAGCTTAATACAGGTTTAAGTGGGATCTCCACAGGAGATGAGGGAGGTAGGACAGGAAAACACTGATGAAATAATGGTTGAAAAAAAAAAATCTTCCTAATTTGATAGTTAAGACAAACCCACAGATCCAAGTTCAACACTTCCCAAACAAAACAAACATGAGGAAAAATACAGCAGGATGCAGCACTACAACCAAATGGCTAAAAACCAGTAATGAAGGAAAAAAAGCCATGTTTTATAAAGATGACAGATTTTCCATCAGAAACAGAGCAAGCAGACAGAAGAGGAACATCTTTAAAGTACGGAAAGTGTTAACCTGGGAATTTATACCCAGCAAAGTATCTTTCACAAATGAAGGCAAACTAAAGACTCTCTCAGACATACAAATGCTGGAAGAATTTATCCCCAGCGGACCCATACTAAAATAAAAGTCCTTTGGGCAGAAAAAGAGTGATGCTGAATAGAAATACAGATCTACACAAAGAAATGCAGGGCAAATGCCCACTGGAGCCACACAAGATGAGACAGAAGGGCGGGAGCAAAGGGGTTCAGTTGAAACCTCCTCTAAAGGAGACAGCTGCTACGTGGCTATATAATGTGTTACCAGATCCTCCAAAAAGGGAGATGCTGAATAGGAAATTTTCCAAATTTAAATTCAAGTCCAAGCAAAGCATGTCGTTAGCCTAAGAAAAGCCAAAGTTGCTGTGAGGTTAAAATATAGTCAAGTCCTATTCTAGGAAGAATACAGAAAACTTTAGCCCTTCCTATATACTTGGTAACTCTCCCAAGTTACAATCTTGGCTCATTAATGGTAGTGTATAGCTGTAGACAGGGTAAAACTTCACAAGTCTTTCACCCCTAAACTGTGGACTGGTGGCAGGCAAGGTCCACAGGCTGGGACCCATCTCAGGATCCCTGCTACCCAGTGTATCTGAGAGCCTCACATCAAGCTCAATAATTTTGGTCGTGGGCTCTAATGTTTCAAAGCTACCACTTTCCTACATTTCCACAGAAGACACAAAACTCTTTTCCTGTACAAGTAGAAGGATAAAACTGCAAATGGCTCCCTATGACCCAGAGAACACAACTTAAGACCTATAATCTGGCATTCAAGGCCTTCTTACTATCCAATGCGTCCATCTTCTGGACTTCCCTCTTTGGATGCTCACCCTTGGCCTGGGCCTGTGATACCCATTCCCCTTTCTGTTTAGCAGACTCTTCAAGGCTCAAATCAACAATCAGCAACTTCCTCTCTGCCTCAGTCCTCAGGAAAAACTCAAAACCTCTACTTTCAATCATCCACTTAGCACACCATATCAGCTGTCTACACCGTAATTCCTCCCCAACACCCTGAGGATGTCCTGATGGCAAAAACATTGGTTCAGACTAGGGACCATGACTGGCACAGGATGAGATGTTCAGTGAACATTTAATAAGTACATTAATGTGTATGTCACTTATCTCTTCCCCTTAACCAGTGAGACTCCTGGCAGAGGTCGGCCTGGTGTCTCGGGACATTCTGCCTACCTGTCATAATAATCTCTGTGTCCCCTGTGGTCTCGGTCGCTACTGTACTGGTCATAAGGTCTTTTTCTGGACAGATTGTTGGGTCTGTAGCTCCCAGAGCGGTGGGCGTCCATGTGTCGCCGGTCCCCATAATGGTGGTCCTTGTACCAGTGCTGCTCATACTGGTGGTGCCGGTCACTACCCCACGGAGGATTGCTGTTGCCACCACCATAGTTGAACTTTCTTTCCCTCTGCCAGTCTCCTCGATCTGCAAGAAAAGAAAGAACAGTTTCGTGACTTCAAAAAATGGCTGAATTTCACACCCACTGAAGTTTAAACTCAAAGGCTGACACGTTATATAAATAGACATTAAATTTCCTCCTTCCTAGCCTTTTTGCTGCTGGTAAACATACCAGTAATGAGTCCCAACCTTCTCTCCCTCAACTTTGAAGGCAAAAGAAAACTCACTGCTTTTCTCCTTATGAAATCATAAAAATTACTGCTTTTTCTTTTCCTTGCCTCTTTACCCTCCAATCTGGGGCAGACCCTTAAAACGAGATTTCACTCAAAAAAAACCCAGAAACAAAAAACAAAAAAAACCCTAAACATTAATTCAGAAAACAGAACTGCTGAGTTTCATAGCCATAAACTGGTATCTTCTGTTTACACATCTCAACTTTATTTACCCACTGCTACAGATAACATGGTCAGCCAGTGCCTGGTCTCTGAAAATATTTCCAGGCTATTCATACTGATTCTACTACTACTCTTTCCCAGCCCACATCAAGGAGATAAACCTCTTCCTATAAAAAGTGAATCCTCTAACGTTGGATTTGGATCAATACACTAACTCTCAAAGGTAGGGCCAAACTGATATCTGTTTCAGCTTCTATAGCCTCCCTTTTCCTTCAGAAGAATCACACTTATTTTAATCAGAAAGGCAGTAAACACATAAAAGTCCAGAATGGAGGCTATAGTGGGTTTAAGTGTGACCCCCAAAATGTATGTCCACTCAGAATCTGTAAGTGACTTTACCGGGAAACTGGGTCTTTATATATGTAATTAAGGATTCTGAGATGAGATCATCTTAGATGTAGGTTGGGCCCTAAACCCAATGACAGATATTCTTCTAAGAGAAAGGCAGAGGGAGGTCTGAGACAAGGAAACACTAGAGATGGAGGCAGAGACGGGAAGAATGCAACCAGAAGTCAAGCAGCAACAAGGGCTGCTGGTGGCCACTACAAGCCAGGAGAGAGGCAGGGACCAGATCCTCCCCCACATCTCCCAGAGAGAGACAACCGACCAACACTCAGTGCAGACTTCTGGCCTCCAAAAGTGTGTAAAAATACATTTCCCAGTTTGTGGCGCCTTAGGAAACTGGGACACAGGCTTACCCAGAAGAACTATGTGGCCTCATGGGAAATTCGTCTTCTATCTACAACTATATTAACACCAAAAATAAGCCACCAAGTAGATACCCCTCTACTCATGCTGCTGGTCTTCTAAATACTTTTCTATAGAGCCAAAGAATAATGAAGGAACCTGACAGCTTAGGAACTGATAACACACTCAGCCAGTGGCTTAAATTCCCTGCTGCTCTGGTTGTGGATCAGGCCAGACGACCAAGAAGTAAAAAAACTTTAACTATTCAACCTAATAACTTAACAGACAACAACAAAAAGAGACACATTCACAACATGAAAACCAATCACTTGGCGATGGCTTCAAATGGAAAGTAGTATTTCAAATGGGGTGTCAGTGTCTGCGGTATCATGGAGAGGCTTACAAATCAAGCCAACTCATTTATTTCCAGAGGAACTGAACAGTGCTTTTCTTTCTTCTTGAACCCATCATGAGGTAGGTCGCTGTTAGGAAGTACTGAGCTATTTAGGAGATGGGTGAAGAATCCAAGACTTAAATAAAAGACTACAGTGATATAAGAAGAGTTCTTTCAAAGGATCAGAATACAAAATCAGTGACATCACACGAATAACACAAAACCAGTCTGATCCCAGGAAAAAGTCAATACAGATAATACAATCAGATCTACGAACATGGATATATCTCGCTCGCTCTCCCTCTCCCTCTCTCTCTCTTCCTCTCGAGAGGAATTACTCTTGTAGAGTAATTACCTTTTGTCCCCCTGAATCAAATGGGGATCAATTAACTCAGAACTACTTAGATTTGTAACATTAGAAGACCTGGCACTTGTGCTTCCAGGCAATTCAGGGTAGCTTACAGCAGAATTACGCTCCGCCAAGGACAGTAAGAAAGGCCAGATAAACAAAAATTACCTGTTTGAGGACATCAAAGAGTAGACAGGGCATTCAGGACTAGACTAGAAGGCATTAAGACTGAAGAGCAGAAAACCTTAGAGAGGTAAGGTGACCGCTGTAGTCATTGGGGAGGCCTGTGATTCTGAGCACAGGCAAGGGGCTGAATATCTGAGCTTTTACCAGCACAAGCTGAGCCTTCGGTGGTCTTTCTAGGCTAGAGGGACATGGCAGACTTGAAGGGCTCAAACACACATCCAGTCTTCCCTTAAGGTAAGTGCTGAATCTGCAGGGAGAAGAAGGCTGAAGACCTAAGCCTCAGAAGAGCAGAGCAGTCCAGGTAGTCTCATGGTGCTGAGAAAACCAAGATTCGAGTCTAGGGCCTGCAGAAGATGAGGGGCAGAAAATGCTCCAGGCCCTCTGCTGAGCACTCTGAAGAGCTAAGCCCCAGGAACAGGGGAGCCCAGAGGCAGACTAGACGACTAGACCAGAATGATCGTCTTACACTCCATGTGCTCTTGGGGAGGAAAGAATGAATCCTCTCTAGGAAAGCAACACCATCTGAAGCTTCCATAATTTTTTTTTCAAGTAGGCTCCACACCCTGCATGGAGCCTGGCATGGGGCTTGAACTTACGACGCTGAGATCAGACCTGAACCGAGATCAAGAATTGGATGCTTGACTGACTGAGCCACCCAGGTGCTCTTGGAGCTTCCACAATTTTTAAAACATAGGTTCCCCCACTTAATCAAAAATAACTAGGCATGCCAAAGACAGAAATATATGGATGAAAACCAAGAAAAATAAAACACACAACAGAAAATGATTCACAAGAATTGAGATACTGGACTTAGCAAAGATTTTTAAATAACTTAATTCGTATGCTCAAAAACAGAGGAAAAGATGAAGAAAATCAAGTTTTCTAAAAGCCTGAGAATTTTACAAGAATGAAATGTATTTTTCAAAAGAAATCAAATGGAAATCCTAAAACTGAAGTTTAGAAAGAAATGTACACTTCATTAAGATTATTATGGAATATTTGATTCTTTGCAAAATCCTATACTAGGACTTCTATGTATGCTATATATAGTGTGTGTTTTCACAACTTTCTCGATACTAATTCAAACACAGTATTGTTCTGAATAAGCATTCAAAACAACATTCAAACATACACTACAGAAAACGTTTGATGGTTCCTCAAAAAATTAAATTAGAATTACCACATAACCCAGCAATTCCACTACTAGGTATATACCCAAAAGAACTGAAAATAGGTACTCAAAAGTAACTTACACACAGATTTTCACAGCAGTACTATTCACAATAGCCAAAAAGTAGAAACAACCCCAACAGATGAATGGATAACAGACTGTGGTGTGTACCCACACAATGCGATGTTATTCAGCCACAGGAAGGAGTGAGGTACTGATACCCATTACAACACAGACAGACCTACAAAACCACATTGAGATACCACCTCACGCCTGTCACAATGGCTAAAATTAACAACTCAAGAAACAACACATGTTGGCGAGGATGTGGAGTAAGGGGAACCCTCTTGCACTGTTGGTGGGAATGCAAACTGGTGCAGCCACCCTGGAAAAGTGTGGAGGTTCCTCAAAAGCTTAAAAATAGAACTACTCTATGACCCAGCAATTGCACTACTAGGAATTTATCCAAAGGATACAGGTGTCATTTGAAGGGGCACATGTACCCCAATGTTTATAGCAGCGCTTTCAACAATAGTCCAATTATGGAAAGAGCGCAAATGTCCATTGACTGATGAGTGGATAAAGAAGATGTGGTACATACATTCACAATGGAATACTACTCGATGATGAAAAAGAATGAAATCTTGCCATCTGCAACAACATGGATGGAACTGGAGGGTTTTATGCTAAGCAAAATAAGTCAGTCAGAGAAAGATACATATCATATGATATCACTCATATATGGAATTTGAGAAACTTAACAGATGACCATAGGGAAAGGGAAAGGGAAAGAGAAATAAGAACAGAGAGGGAAGCAAACCATATAAATACAGAGAACAAACTGAGGGTTGATGGGGTAGGGGGTTGGGGGGCATGGGGAAAATGGGTGATGGGCATTGAGGAGGGCACTTGTTAGAATGAGCACTGGGTGTCATATGTAAGAGATGAATCACAGAAATCTATTCCTGAAGACAAGACCACACTGTGTGTTAACTAACTTGAGAATAAACTAAAAACATACATTAAGAATAATGAACTATTTAAAAAAAACAACATACAAAACAGCCAAAAAAACAAATAATCCAGTGAGGAAATGGGCAAAGACATGAATAGACACTTCTCCAAAGAAGACATCCAGATGGCCAACCAACACATGAAAAAATGCTCCACATCACTCATCATCAGGGAAATACAAATCCAAACCACAATGAGATACCACCTTACACCTGTCAGAATGGCTCACATTAACAACTCAGGCAACAACAGATGTTGGTAAGGATGTGGAGAAAGAGGATCTCTTTTGCATTGTTGGTGGGAATGCAAGCTGGTGCAGCCACTCTGGAAAACAGTATGGAGGTTTCTCAAAAAACTAAAAACAGAACTACCCTACGACCCAGCAATTGCACTGCTAGGCATTTATCCAAGGGATACAGGTATGCTGTTTCAAAGGGACACATGCACCCCCATGTTTATAGCAGCACTATCCATAATAACCAAAGTATGGAAAGAGCCCAAATGTCCATCGATGGATGAATGTGGTATATATATGCAATGGAGTATTACTCGGCAATCAAAAAGAATGAAATCTTGCCATTTGCAACTACGTGGATGGAACTGGAGGGTATTATGTTAAGTGAAATTAGAGAAAGACAAAAATCATATGACTTCACTCATATGAGGACTTTAAGAGACAAAACAGATGAACATAAGGGAAGGGAAACAAAAATAATATAGAAACAGGGAGGGGGACAAAAGAGACTCATAAATATGGAGAACAAACTGAGGGTTGCTGGAGGGGGTGTGCGAAGGGGGGGTGGGCTAAATGGGTAAGGGGCATTAAGGAATCTACTCCTGAAATCGTTGCTTCACTATATACTAATTTGGATGTAAATTTTTAAAAGTAAAAAATAAAGTTATATTATAAAAACAAACAAACAAACAAACAAACAAAACATAAACCTTGAAAACAGAAGTCAGACACACATAGTATGATTCCATTAATATGCAATGTCCAAAATACATGAATCCAGATAGACAGGATACAGACTGGGGACTGCGGAGGCTGAGAAGAAGGAATGGGGACAAACCGTCTCCTGGATGTGGGATTTCCATTTGAGGTGATGGAAATGTTTTGCAACTAAGATAGAAGTGGTGGTTGCACAACACTGAGTGTACTAAATGCCATTGAATTGGGTATTTAAAATGGTAAAGTTTAACTTAAGATACAAAACAGATGAATGTAAGGGAAGGGAAGCAAAAATAATATAAAAACAGGGAGGGGGACAAAATAAGAGACTCCTAAATATAGAGAACAAATTGAGGGTTGCTGGAGGGGTTATAGGTAGGGGGATGGGATAAATGGGTAAGGGGCATTAAGGAAGACACTTGTTGGGATGAGCACTGGGTGTTATAAATAGGGGATGAATCACTGGAATCTACTCCTGAAATCATTATTGCACTATATGCTAACTTGGATGTAAATTTAAAAATAAACAAGTAGATAAATTTTAAAACTAAATGTCAAAAACAGGAAAAAAAATGAATACATTTAAAAAGAAATAAAAAATAAAATGGTAAAGTTTATGTTATATGATTGTCACCTCAATAAATTTAAACACAGACACACAGATTTTGTTGCTGATCTATAAAGTCAACTCATTCTTTTTTTTTTTTTTTTTAATTTTTTTTTTCAACGTTTTTTATTTATTTTTGGGACAGAGAGAGACACAGCATGAATGGGGGAGGGGCAGAGAGAGAGGGAGACACAGAATCGGAAACAGGCTCCAGGCTCCGAACTCATTCTTTTTAATAATTGATGATAATACTTAGAGTACAAATGTCCTACTATTTATCCAATGATTCTCCTATTAATGGATATTCAAGTTATTTCCAACTTTTTGCCATTCTAAGACTGAATGGCATCCTCATACATACAGAAAAGGGGCTTATGTATTTAAGATATTTGAGATTAATTCTTGGAAAGATTGTAGCAATTCACACTCTTAGCAATTTGTATGTATTTCACCCTTTTAACTTTTGTTGATCTGAATGGCCGAAAAAAAAAAAAAAATTGGTTAGCTTACCATTGCTTTAATTTACACTTCCCTAACAGCAATGCTGGCCATCTTGTCATATTGGCCATTTGAATTTCCTCTTCTGTATGAATTCCCAACTCCTAACCTTTGCCCATTTTTCTATTTGGTTATTCTTTTGTTACCAATTTACAAGGCTCTTTCAGTATTAGCAGTTTTAACCATGTGACTGTCCTATATAATGTAAATTGTTTCTCTCAGTCTGTCATTTGTTTATGATGGTGGCCATGTTCTTCTTAGAGCTGGAGCCTTTTGGATCTTTACTTCATGTGCTGTGTCACTAAGACAAAAGAACACAGTAAAGTGTTGAAGGAGAATAAAGTACAAAGGTCTAGCTATTTTCGGAAAATACAATGATTCTTTTGGCATCTCTTTTTAAAACTCCACTTAATGACCTACCTGCATTACTAAAGTGTCTTTTGTTGGGGTGATTATAGTTATCTCTTGGGTGTCCGTGCATCTGTGGGCCATGGGAGGCAGGCAAGTGAGGCTTCTGAGGGTGAAGGTTGTGTGGGGTGTGGGACTGAGATATCAGGGAGTCCCGGCTGGAGCCTGAGGCCTCTGGTCGAAATGGCTTCTTACCACCAATCACATCATCTTTCTTCTTTTGCTCCTGAGAATAAAAGGAAACCAAAGAATCTTAAGACCCCAGGCTGAATTCCCAAGAATAGTACAGAGGTCACCACCTCTAAGTATTACCCTCTTGCCCCTCTTCCGGCTTCCAACCTGCCATCTACTATATTCTTATAAACCATGTTCATAAGTTTCCCTGAACTCCCCCTGCTGCTCTGACAAGAAAGTCACGCTCCCCTGGCAAGTCACTGTAAGACCGTGTGCATGGGCTGCTGGGTGCCACTGCACAGGGCCCGCCCAGGACAGATGCCCGGGCTGTCAGCCTTCTCAGAGACTCATCTTGGACCATGTAAAAGTAGGAACACAACTTTCCTAGACTAACTAGAGCAAACAACCTCTGACTAGCCCAGTGGGAACTAGTTCCTACGCCAAAGTCATCAAGCTAAACATCTCAATGTTTATTTACTTCTTTACCACACAAGAATATGTAATAGAAAAATATTAGAAAATATAATAAGAACAGCAACAGCAAAAAATAATGTAAAGTGCCCTAAAATCTCACTACCAAAGAAATTAATGTCTGCGATTTGGTCCATATCTTTCTAAGCTTGTGTTTATATGTGTGTGTGTTATTTTTTTTTTTTTTTAACAACAAAAATATTATTTGGTATTCTTCTTTCACTTAACACATTATGAAAATTTTCTCACGTAAACACTTACTTACACTATTGTATTATGGCCGAATAATATTCCCCAGCATGAATATATCATAATCTAGTTAATCTATTTTTTATTGTTGGGCATTCAAGTCATTTCCACAATAAACATGTTTAAATCCTTAATTACCTCATTAAATTCTCAGAAGAACTGTTTTTGTCTTTTGACAAATCTGACTGAACTGTCCCTCCAGAAGGCTGTGATAGTGCACACCCCAGCAGCAGGACCACTATTTTTGTTCAATATGCTAATTGCTGATACTTAGACTAACGTGGCCCCTTTACCATCGTGTGTTCAGCTATAAACCCTCATCGTAACTTTCACTCCCCACTACAGGGTCTTTCCCACTATTTCATTCCCTCCTCAGGCTTTTCCTGACCATCCTTGCAAACTTTTATACTGCTTAAAATTTACATTAACGTTCAATGATACTAGTATATTATCTCTATATATTACTACCATACCATATTCTTCTAAATTATAAGCTACTTGAGCATACTATTCTACAGTACAACACACTACTAAGCATGTTAAGTTCATGCAACAAATACTTCTAAGCACCTTCGCTGTGCCCAGTACCTTTCCAGGCACTGAGGATATAGCAGAGGATGAGAAGCATAATATCTCTGCCTTTGAGGAGCTGACAGGTTAGTGGAGGAGGTATTAAATGTCCAGAGACTGGCTCTAAATGGCTGATTTGGGGGCCCTAAAGGGCTGATGTGGCAGGTCAGCAGATCCGTGAATGGGCATGTCTTCAAAATCAGCTAAGGCATTTATGTGCCCATCCCCCTATGCCAAAGAAGGGAAGGAACTTCTGGGCACCTTCTCATGTTGGCTCCTTTACGTGAGTAGCTGGGACGTTACATACAAACGCGGGAAGGAACACCAAGTATACGTGACCCAGAAAAGAACAAAACAAGTATTTTCTGCCCACATGACTTATCAAGAGCCACGTTTATAAACTACCACAAGACGAGAGAATAAATGATTATGGGCATAAGAACGCAGGGTAGGGGCACTTGGGTGGCTCAGTTGGTTAAGCGTCTGACTTCGGCTCAGGTCATAATCTCACAGTCCATGAGTTCGAGCCCTGCGTCAGTCTCCATGCTGACAGCTCAGAGCCTGGAGCCTGCTTCAGACTCTGTGTCTACTTCTCTTTCTGCCCCTTACCCTCCCTCCCTCCCTCACTCTCTCTCTCTCTCTCTCGCTCTCTTGCTCTCTCTCAAAAATAAAATTAAAAAAAAAGAATGCAGGTAACAACACCTTGTCAGAATTTTAACACTCTTTGGTTCTAACAGATTGGCTATTTCAGCCACCGAGTCTGTCACTTTCACTACCAGTGCAGTGTGCTGAGAAAGCGCAGAGCTAATATGGCATAGGAGCACACAGTACAGGGAGGCAGGGCTGTGGTGGACCTGAACATCCGTCTGTGAGGGGAGGGCAGAGAACGAGGGACCCTTCTAGCACCAAAAGTATCATTCCATGACCATCTCCCCAGGGAAAAACAGTAACTAAGGAATTGGCTCTGTGCAAAACTGGCTTTTATCTGTTAGTACGAATTAGGATTAAATTTGTATTTTACCTCCTCTTCTTGAGATCTTTTCTTATGAGCCATCTTGTACAATTTATGCAATTTTCGAGCATCAAATTCTGTAAACTTGGAAACAAAAATCCATAGGTTCCTAAAAAAAAAAAAAATAATAGTTCTAGTAAATTACAGAATTTTAAAATAACTTTTTATTCTCTTTATGGATGGCAAGCTACTGAATTCTGCAATGGATACTCTCCAAGTGTAGAAATTAAATAACAGAAACATTCTTTCAGGTCTGTGTTTCATTAACACTCCTTCAGATGCCGTGTCCACAGAGTTTGACTGAGGGGTCTGGAGACGAAGGCTCTGTTTCCGAGCTAAAATCCCTTATTTCACTGGCACTCAGGAAAGCCCTGGAGTCTTCCTCCACGTTCTGCACTTCCTGGATTCTGCCACCCAACCCGTCATTACCATCTTCCAGGTGGAGACCTCCATACACTCGGGCATCTCCGTGCTCCTGCCCCTTCTCCTCCCAGCTGTCACCACAAAGTCTATCCTTTCTTCCTGAAAACTCCCAAGGGGCGCCTCCACTGTAATTCCACCCCATCCACCCCAGCAAGGCATTACAGTGAACAGGAGAGTGCTGGGCAAAACAGGTGTCTAGAACAAGGAGGCAGGGGTACTGGCAGTGAGCTGGAAAAGGAGTCTCACCTCTCTCCACACACTGAAGAGAAGAGTTTCACCAGGTCACGCCACCCACAGGAACCACGGGTTCCCTAAGTAGTAAACCTGCTGCATCAGGTGCAAAGCCATCAGTGGTCTTAACAAACTGCCTTTAAACCCTAAAAACCTCCCAGCCCCCCTTCTCACTGTCTCACTTTGAAGCCTTCGCCAAAGCCGGAAAACTCTCCTCATCTGAGCAAGTCCACCCTGCCCATGCCCACTCGCCTGCCTCTCAGAGAGTTTCCTCCGACTGCTCTTCTGCAGGCCCTTCCTCCTTCTCGAACACCTACCACACACATGGTCTCACAATCACCACTTCATCAAGGGCCGTCTCTTCTGAGTGGACAAAGACCTTCTTACGAACTACTGTTAGCCAGGACCACAGTACCTGGCACAATTAAACACAGACAGGCCCTAGGTCACAGGAGGAATCCTAGCTTCACAGACTATGTACTAGGATGACCTTTTGTTATCTTCCAACAGAGATTAAGTTGGGTAGAAATACATCCCAGAGGCTAGCTAGGTACAGGAAGAAGCTGGTTAACAGCATAAAGGGGAATAAAAGTAACATTTGAAGCTTAATATCTTTTTAATGGCTGTGAAGCATACTACAGATAGCATCATGGCGAAGTTTTCTTAAATCTATTTTTCACTCAAAACCAATCCACTGAGATTGGGCATATTATACCTAAATAATTATATTAACCATGAAGTATAGGAGTTCAAAGACTGTGGATTTTAGAGACTCAGTGTTACAATGATTTTTGAGGAAGACACTCCAGTTGTTTTTGTAAAATTATCGTTAAGTGAATACATAAATGAATATATACGAGCCATGATATGCCTTAAAAACTGAAGTTCTGTATTAAACTGTATTAATACAAATGACTACTAGCGTTCTTTTTAATTATCAGAGAGGATAGAGAAATCACAGTTCTGGTGATTTTAACCTTTGCTTCACCTCGTGTGTTAGTAAAGAACTGATCAAATAGTTTTTATATCTGACTAGCACCCTGAGGTGGGTGAAGTAGTGAGACCAGATGATTTTTATCCCTTCCAGGCTTACAGACCAAGTCCTTGTTCTGAGAATAGGCCAGCAAATTCAGTACTCCTGCTGTTCTCTTGTAAAATAATGACATCATCCTACCTATTTCAAAGACTGGTCTCAGTGGAATGACCTACTGCAGGAAAATGAAATTGAAGCCTGCAGGTATGTTGCCAATAGATGATTTTTATTGGGGGAAAGATTTTCATTAGGTGGTTATGTCACCCTTTATAAAACAAGAACAGATTCCGCCCCCCCCCCCCCCCCTACACTGTCAAATCAAACAAGGCATTCTGAGACCAAGGCCACTCACCTCCTCCACAGTTTGATGTGCTCCTGGTCTGAGTAGGCTTTAAGGCACTCGGCTATCCGGTCTCCGATTTTCAGCAGGCAATTTCGGGTATGCTCCAGCTGTTCCTGCACATTGAGCCCCTTGTCGGGTTTGTCCAGCTGTTTCAGTGCCTTTTTCACGGGCCTCATCCTCTCTTTGCACTGGAACAGGCCAACAGAGTAGAGATATAAAACACTTGCAGCAAAGACACCTTGTCTTTGGTTCCTGTGCCCTAAATTCCCAGAGAAAACCCGGCCCACTCTCACGCCATGTTACCCTAGAGGAGGAATGGGTTAGAGTCAGGGGAACAAGTGTAAGTATTAAGTCAGGAAAACCTGAGGTGCAGGTCCCAACAGCATCTCTTAGAGTGAAGACCTCTACACCTTTCCTTTATTATAGCTCAAAATGCTTCTGTTTCCTCACCTGCAACAGGGGCATGATAATGCCTCTTAAGTCCATTGTGAAGATCCGAGGAGAAGCGAAATTACAGACCTAACCTAGAAACTTCTCACCACCATCTAAACTATCTAAAACTGCAGGATAAAATATTTACAAGTCCTTCAGGCTTATAAGGAACTACGTGGGTAGCTTCCAGATAAAGATGGTGGGCTAAACACCAGAATGATTTTCTCCTCCTGCCCAACTCCACTAACACAACAGTAAAGGGAGGGTCTTAAAAAGAGATAAGCCCATAAAGACAAGGGAAAATGAGAGAGAAAACAAGAGCCACAAAATATTGGCAGCAAGGGAAATCACTCAACAGACCTAACAGGCGAACCAACCTGGTTTATACTACAAAATTCCCCCCAGAGTCTCTCTAGACACCTCTGCAAGTAGGAGAGGGTGAAAACTAAGGATTGGGTTTTTTCAACAATGCTTAGAAGTAACTGATACCCAGAGTCACAAGAGACGCCCAAATCTCCAACTCTGCCCAGCAAAAGATGTGGAAGTTATTCTCTGGAGAGTATGAAGGAAAGGTCTCTGAACTGGGCTACGTGGGCACAGCCAAGAGGCAAGGCTGCCACACTGAAACAGGAGCATATGGACATATGCACACCAGATGAGCCATCACCTGGCCTTCTGCCTCCCAGACTCCAGAATGAAGACAGCCAGGCCTTCGCCCTCCACTCAGGAGATGGGAGGATTCTTCTCCACAAAATCTGACCATCTAAGAGGAGGAACTACACACTGGAAGCCTCCCAAGGCAGCAGCCCTACCACATCACCCATGGTGAGCACTCAAAGTTGATCAGGCTCCACCCACGTCAGATGGCTAGGCCCCTACTCCTAAATATGTGTGCAGACAATGATAACCAAGCCATTTGAAAAAATATCTAACATGAATGATGGAAAACAAATTCAACAGAAATATAAAAACATTCAAGAGAACCATGAAGGGGTGGGGGGGGGGGGGGGAGATCTGGGAAATAAAACATGACAAGAGAAGTAAAAAGCCTGAAAGAAATAATGTGAGGCATGCCCGGGTGGCTCAGTCGGTTAAGTATCCAACTCTTGATTTCGGCTCAGGTCAAGATCTTATGATCATGGGATTGAGCCCCGCATTAAGCCGTGCTGGGTGTGGAGCCTGCTTAAGATTCTTTCTCTCCCTTCCTCTGCCTCTCTCCCCCACTTGTGCTCTCTCTCAAAAAAAAAAGAAAAAAAGAAGAAGAAAAGACATAATGTGAGATAAAGTGAAGGGCATCTCCTAGAAAGTAGAATCTAAAAAGCAGAAATGGAAAATAAAAAAGGTAGTAATATTGGGAACCATCCCAAGAGTTCAATATCCAAAACAGAAAGTTCCATAAAGTTAAAACCAAGAATTAGGAGGAAATTACCACAAAATAATTCAAGAAAACTTTTTCGGACACATAGAAAATGGTTGTCAATGGCTTAGATACTTGGCACAACAAACTACTAAGGCACAAGATCATGACATTTCAGAATGATGAAAACCCCACAAACTTCTATCACTCTGTGATAATTCCTTCTGTTTACTTTTCAGAGTTATACCTCAATTTTAAGAAAAAGGACACAAAATAGAAAAGTGTACCACAACCTGGAAGATACCTAGAACAACTGTTATGAGTAACAAATTATCATGAACGTATAAAGGGCACTATAGAAAAGGTAAGAACAAACAAATTACCCTAAAATAGGCAAAGGATATGCACAGGCAATTCATTAGAAACATGAATGCCTAACAGATACGAAAACAAGTGTTCACCTATGCCACTGATCAATAGTTCATACTTCTCAGATAAGCAAAAATTAGGAAGTCAGAAATTACCAAGTGTTTCTAAGACTGGGAAGCAACTGGAACTCAAGTTCACTGTGAAAAGGAGTGTATAAATCTCCATAATTGCTTTCAAGGTTAATTCAACAGTACCTAGGAAAGTGATGGGTGTGCATGCAAGCCCTAGGAAGACCCAGAACTAGAGAAACGTTTACATGTGTAAATGAAAATATTTACATTTTTTGGGGCGCCTGGGTGGCTCAGTTGGTTGAGCATCCAACTTCGGCTCAGGTCATGATCTCGCAGCTCGTGAGTTCAAGCCCCGCGTCAGGCTTTGTACTGACAGCTCAGAGCCTGGAGTCTACTTCGGATTCGTGTCTCCCTCCCTCTCTGCCCCTAACCCACTCGCATTCTGTCTCTGTGTCTCTCAAAAATAAATAAACATTAAAAAAAATTTTTTTAATAAAATATTTAAAACAATTTTGCTATTTTTAGTAGTAAACATTTGGAAAACCTCAAGGTTCATCTACAGGAGAAACCATGAATTATAGAAGTCTTAATACAGAATAATACGAAAAAAATTATTTTAATTTTTAATTTTTTTGTTAAGCAAGCTCTACATCCAACGTGGGACCTGAACTCTAGACCACGAGATCGAGAGTTGCATGCTACACCAACTAAGCCAGCCAGGCACCCCAAAAGTTTAAACTACTAACATGGATAAACCTCAAAAAATAGAGATGCTGAGAGAGGAAAATCAAGTTACATGACATACACAGCGTGGCATTTATATCAAGTCTTTGAATACGGAGAGCAAGATAATGTGCTGCGTATGGAACTTAGGAGGCTGTGCAGTAGAACAGTTAAGAACCCAGGCATTCATGCCCAACTGTCTGGGTCAAACCTCTGTGCCACATCTTAACTGTGGTGACACTGGACAACTTATGTGACTCTCTTTACCTTATTTTTTAATAAGTAGAGTGGAGATAACTACCTACCTCATAAGATTGTTGTGGAGAAAAAGACCTAAATGCACACAAACAGTGCCTGGCTGTTTATGTGACCCATTATGGTCTTTATAGACAAACTAAAGTCCTAAAACTCTCAAACCAAGCACAAGAATGACAACTGGACCTAAAACCACCCTTATTCCTGGGGAGGTAAGAAAGGAGAGGTGTGGGTTTAGAGTCAGAAACACCAGGGACTTCAACTTTACCCTCAGTCTTAAAAACTCACATTTGACAAGGCTTCATGGTACCTGTATCAATGTCTCTCGTATTCTTTACATTTTTCTACATTTTTTAAGGATTTCATAATCCTTAGCACAATTAAAAGAGCCAATATGTAAGATCATTCTGAAAACGAAAATGGTACACAGAAGCACTAGCTGGGGTTTCCTCTCAGAAATACTGGGCTAAGGACAAACCAGGATACAGATCAGATGGCTGGCTGTACAGTGAACTTACCCCTTTCAGATAGCTTAAATACTCAAATACTGATGTATCTTTTACTTTAGAGATACTTCTTCAGATACACTTCTTACACCTAAGTGTACTTGACATAAGAAAGTAGTCCCCATCAGAGAGCTCAGGGCAGAACAGTAACAGAGGAGTAAGATAAATGAGAAGGAAGAATAAAAAATAGATATGTGTGTATAGATTTGGGGGAACACAGAGACAGGAGTAACGAGAAGACTACCTTACAGGATGAGGTCAGTATCCTACCCTCTGCTGCCACACAGCAGGAGTATTTTGAGATTTGGAAGACCAGGTTCTCTTTGAGACTGAATTAACTGCTCTAGCGAGCTATGATTTATGCAAGGTTGGGCAGAGGAGGTGAGGGGACTCATGGAGCACACAGTCCAGTGAAGAACCTGCAGCTCCGGTGAGGGGCTACAGTCGCCCTTAAGGACACACTGGACTGTTTCCAATCCCACACGAGACCTGGGCCGTGACTTAGCCCCTAGCACCGCAGTACAGAGCATGGAAGGTAACACCAGGCTCACCACTGCTCCAGTGCACTCAGCCAGGACCCCGGCCGCGTCTCATGTCATGCTGTCCCCTTGTTCTCACCACACAAGCCACAGTGGCCTTCTGTAACCCCCTTACTGCACCATAGGCAGTTCTGTCACACAGCCTTTGTGCATGCTGCTGCCTTGCCCTGGCACGTTCTTCTCTGCCCTCGTCTCCTATGACTTCTTCCTCTTCCTTCAGAACCCAATTTGAACATCACCTCCTTAAACATGCCTTCCCAATAGCCCCTGCCTGGGTCCGCTCCCCTTCTCACAGGATCTTCAGAGAATCTGCTGTCCCTCCCGCACGTCCCCATCACAGTAGCACAAGCACAATCTGTGTGCCTATCTGACTATCTCCCCCACTCAAATGTAAAGTCTGCAGTGACAGAAACAGTCCCCTTTGCAACACAGTAGGTTAACTCCAGGGGCTGGCACACAGAAAGTATTTAGGAAATGTTACCTCAGTTAACACTAGGGTTTCCCAAATGCCTCTAAGGGCCGCTTGCAGCCTTTCTGAGTGGGAGCACAAGATATGAAATCGATCCCCCAAACTCTCTCCCCAGAGAGTGAGTAAGAAAATCTCTTCCTTCCAGCCTGTTCCAGAGCAAAAGGTCTTTAGACAGTAGAAGCAATGTGTTCCAAAGTAATATACAAACACTCAGGCCAACTGCGGTTGTGTGGCTGACCTGAGAAAGACGGAGCCACGGCAAGCACTGTGGCCAAACACACCAGCACCCCTCAATTTTAAGACTTACTATGCTGAATGTCTCCTGGTCCAGATCATCGTCCTCATCCTCTCCAATGGGGACAGGCTCACTTCCTGCTGTAATATGGACAGGACCCTGAGATCGCTTTGATTTACTTGAAGATTTGGCATCACCACCTTTAGGCTTTTAAAAAAGAGTTACAAGGAATCATTGTCATTTGTGCAATCCTGCCTTGTAAGCTGGACTTCTTACCTATGTCACATCACTCCAGTGGGGAAATGTGACGGACTCAGTTTATAAAAAGGGTAAGATGAAGTCTTCAGAAACACCATGTAATCAAATCTACACAATTAACAAATGGCTTAATCACACATCATTTCCATTTCTTTCTCCAAAAAACCAATTATAACTTCAGCTTCAGAACAATGCTATTTTGGCTTCTATCCCCTCACCATAAAATGCACAAAAACGTCATCAACAGGCTAAGATTATAAATTGCCAAAGCTCTTGTAAAGTATCATGTAGCAACTTTTATTAAGAGCTTATGAACATACACTTTGATCAAGAAATCTGTATTAACTTTAGTACTGTAAATGACTGAAATGCACACAAATCCACATGGATAAATCTCATTTATCCATGAAAGGATGCAGAAGGATGGAGATACATACTTATACACTGACTTCACGTATGAACATTTGAAAACCTAATAGTATGCTTTCTTTACGATTCTTTAATACATGGTAAAAGTATAAAAACACAGATAGGAAGGTTTCAAACCATGAGAGGAAAAAACAGGAAGGCAGAGTCAGGAAATCAGGTAGAAGGAATGGAGGGGGCTTCAACAGTGCCGGTAAGGTGTGCACAAAACACAAAATACACCAGCCAAACAAAAGGCACTTGGAATAAACATGAAAAAATGTTGGTAACAGTTATACATGGGAGGTGGATGAGTGGATGTTTGGTACACTGTTCCTCGTGCTTTTATTTTGGAAATGTTTCACTTAAAAAAAAAAAACTGAGTATCTTTCTGCGGGAGCACAGATGCAAAGGTATCTGGCACAGGTTTTCCTAACATAAAAAATTTCAAAGTGATTTCAATATGGGAAGCTTAAATTGCTTCCAAGATATATAACCAAACAGAACCTTCTTTATTCAAAGTGATTTTAACACTTATTCACTTGGAATGTTGTTTCTGATGTACTGCTGAATTTGGGAGAAAGGACTACCCAAAGAGTCTGAGTTGATCTTCATTTTATACTCATCCGTATAAAACAAAAGTTCAAAAGGGACTCATCAAGAAATCTACTACAGAGATCACTGGATGATGGGATTATAGTAGATATTTGTTTGTATGTTTTAATGATTAAGAGTGAATTACAAAATAATTTCATCAGAAGTCAGCAAGCATACAAGCAACACTCTACCAGAAGTCTGTGGTTTAGAATTAACTTCTTAAAACTCCCAAAGCAAAGGTTCTAGAATAGTAGCATTTTTCATCCATTTCTACTCTAAACACTTCATTGGATATATTTGGTTCAACTCCTAAACCCGTCAAATATTCAAATTCATCTATGGATTATATTCTTCTACCATGAACGTAAGAACACATTTCAAGTCATTACCTGTGAATGCAGATTTGTCTCACCTGTCCTATGTCATTCAAAACTTCCCCTCTGAAATGTTATGAGAGATCAAAGGCCTTCTATATTTAAAAAAAAAAAAAAAAAAAAAAAACCCAAACTGCACATTCCCCTCTCTGTAAGAGGAGGTGCGAGCATCCCCCTGACAACCCCACCTTTCCTTCTTAGATGTGCCCATAAAGAGACGATGATTTCCGGACCCTCAAACCCCATTCTAAATCCTAGAAGAAATTTCAGAGGCTGTGGGTATCTCAGTAAGTAGAAGGACACTGATACCTTCTCTTTCTTATCTTTTGACTTCTTCCTCTCCTTGTCCCCTTCTTTGTCTTTCCTAGAACTCATTTGTTTCTCCTTGTTCTCCTTGTTCTCTTTCTTCTTCTGTTTCTTTTTCATTGGACTTTTTTCTAAGCCATCATCCTAGAAAACAAACAGAGCTATGAGCTTTAGCCACAAACTTTGTATCTACTCGCCTACTTTCTAGAGAGAGGAGCAACCGTCTGCATTGGTTCATCACTACATCTACACTTGGAAGCTTGTTTTCACGCTTACAGCCTTAATGCATGCACTCACACAACTCTAAACTCCCCAATGATAAATAACCAGTTAGGCCTGGAGCCGCAGATGCTCTTGACTCACATCTCTCTAATTCTCACAGCAACCCTTCAACCAGAGGCATTACCATTCCCATTTTACAGACAGAAAAAACTGAGGCCCAGAGATGTTATATACCCACCACCTAGTAACTGTCAAGGTTGCTAGTTTTTGAATTCGCGTATGCATGACAAACCCATGCCACTTTCTGCACTCACTGCTGATCCTCTTGGAGCTAATCTCAAAGTACCATCACACCCAAAGGGAAACGACATAAAATCCCATAAAGTTGTTACTCCCTGAAACAACACACCAAATGCGACCAATTTTTCAGTTTGCTCAGGCCAGAGGTCTCACAAGCTGCCAGGCCCCGGGCCAAACCTGACCCACAGAAGCGTTCTGTTAGCCCACGACGCACTGAACAGCAGAGCCGCTGCCCCTCAGCATCAGGCACAAGGCCCCTAGTGAGCCACAGTCCCTACCGCTCCCTAACCTTTCTCACCGCAAGGCTTGGTGTCATGTGCCATTTATCACTTCACCTTGCACGGGTCCCTTCATTTACTTCCACTATCTAGGACTCTGCAATGGCCGACTTAAATGAACCGATTCCCCTCTCATGGGTTAAGCAAAGACATATAGATTCTATTTTCACTTTATTGACTCTGCATATAAACCAAACACATCTTGAATGGTTTTATATATACCAGTTGGCAAAATAAATGTAGCCTACAAGCAAACTGTCAACTGAAATCCAGCCGCATACCTTTACTTCTCCCTCTTCCGATGGATTGTCTGAGTGTCTAGGTGATGAAAACTCAATCCCATGCTCATCTTTCAGCCTGGGCTCTTTGTTTTCTTTCTTTACTCGAGGCTTCCGCTTCTTTAATTTGGCCTGGAAGAGAGAGAAAATGATGTTAAAACCACAAATCAAGTCCCTTAAAAAGCATGACCAGGTAACATTAGGACTCTTCGGAGCAGGAGCAGTCATACAATTCAAACGAGAAGATTCAAAGGCAATTCAAAGCATGCAACTTATTCTACCTGGGGGAAAAAAAAGGAGAACAGTCGTGTAGGCCCTATACAGGTCCCTATGCCACATAAAAGCCTCCACATCCTTGAACCTATGGATTCCAGTATTTGGAATTCACACTAAAGATAGAATACAGAAGAAGGAAAAGCACCTTTATGCACAAAAATACCAATAAATTTAATGTGAGACCTAACAGTGACATTTGAAAATCGAGAAGTACACTCTATCTAAATATTAGGAAAAAGGTTAAAATATGGATCCACTCCAACATGGTTCAGAAATCTACATATATAAACATGACTTAATCTGTCCCTCCAGAACCTAATGTACACTTCATACTCAACATGCTATCTGGAGAATGGCACTACTTATGACACTATAATATTAAAAATGATCAGAAATGAAATGTGACTTTATATAAAATTTGTTTTGTTTATAATACAGGGAAACGAATGCAAACGGCAGAGCTCTCAGAGGACTAGGAACCAGCACCCACAAAGGCTGCTAGTACCAAATGTAACCTCTCTCCTCCTCACTGTGATTCTCATTTGAAATGAAAAATTGGGAAAATAAAAGCAGATTAAGGTTTAGATGAGTTCACTGGCAACTCTGCTGGTATTCTTCACCTGGTATTCTGCAGGTAAGGCAGTCCTAACTGAAGGCCAGTTTCTGAATCCACCGAATCCACTAACCATCCATTAGACCTACGGGACCCATCATTCAAGCAGCCCAGAGTTAGCTACACCAGGTAAACCTGGTGGTACTCATACAACAACCGGCACCCTGTTCCAAAATTGAGGAAGCAGCATAAAGAAACAGTAAAAGCATATGTCTGGAGTGGGGCTGGGAGAGGTGAGGACTATTTTGAGGCAATACTGGAGGACAGTGGGCTTGTAAGAAAGGTGCCAAGATGTTTAGGTCAATTACCGAATGAACTTTTCTATTATTACCAACCAAAACATCATTATTGCACCCTCAAAAGCAACACCTGACTATGGAATGTACCTCCTGGAGAGGGCAAGCATCCCTTCTCCTACCTAATTCTGCAGGGTTGGAGCCTCGGCCCGCTGAAGGATGCCCGGTCGGCTGCCCCACTCACCTCTTCCCCGCCCGTCACAGCCCCCTTCTTCTCCAGACTCTTCCTGAGCAGCTTCAGCAAGTAGTCCGCCCGGGTCTGCAGCTGCTTCCCCTGCGGCTTTTTATCCGTCTCCACGGGCAGAATCTTCAACAGGAAAGGAAGAGAAGCACCCGCCACCACCCATGTCCCGGTTAGTGGATCCAGATACACAGAAACAACAAAGAACTGAGCAGTCCTTTCCCTCCCCAACCACCCGAAATACAGATAAAACCTCAGATCCTATCTCACGTCCATGGCTCCCGGTCACTGAAAATCCCTCATGAGCCGTTCTCGTTTTACAAAATGGGATGGAGAAATCCAGCTCTCCCACTGGCTCCTACCTGTGCTGTTAACAGGGTAGAACAACTCAGGTAGGAGGGGCTTGTTGGCTTCATCTGCTAGAGCATCCCAGCCGTCGTGGATTTCCTCCTTCCAGGAGCAGGGAATCCCTGGAGCTAGGTTAAAGCTTCGTTTTAGATTGAAAATGCTTCTTAGAGCATTGCCGGAGAGCACTGAGCTATGCCAGGACGTGGTCCGTCCCTGCTACCACGGTGGGACCTCTCGGGCCAGACTGGATTTGGTCTCAGTGCTTATGGCAGGGTGCTGTCACCCTCTCAGAACACCACACGTGGGATGAGCATTGTTTGACGTGCCAGGAAAAGCCCTGCCAGGAGCACAACGTGGAGCGCGTCCTACTAAAGTTTGAGCCAGTCAGCTTTCCCTGCTTACAGCTCTGAGCACGGCCTCACTGTCTGGTAGCCTGACTGCAACGGGTAGGGTGGGAGGCTCGATTTTGTGGGAGACGTACAGCCAAGGTTTAATCCCATTACAAAAAACACCAAGGTGTGGCTCACTCTGTGTGCAGAATGGAAATACGACTGCTTCAAATACAGTTTTAAACAAGCGGCCAACAATTAAGGCCGAAGAATCCTTGTATTACTAATAATCTTACCCTGGTATTTGTTGCAATGACATTTGATGTACCTTCAAGAAGAATTAGAATTTTAAGATTTCTCCTGTGATTTCCCCAAAATCTCACCTGGCTATTATCTTCATCTATGTAACAGTGCCCCAGTCCACCAAAGATGGTAATATTCCCCAAAACAAAGAAATCCCAGGAATTTACTACTGTACTAATTTCGAATTTGATCCCCCACCCCCCAGAAAATAGTTAAAAATAAGTTATCAAAAAATATGTATTATTCAACAAATCTGGAAATCTCCAGCATCACAGATTTACTTACTTTGTCAGTTAACTTAAGCTCTGGATCCGTTTTAATTAACTCCCAGTTTCCATAGCCATGCTCATAAATTCCCAGGAGTAAACGTGAATCATCCTCTACCCCCCACTCGACATCGAAATGTGCAGCTTTCACTCGACAGGTTAAGCAGTATCTAGAGGGATTTCAAAAACAGGAGGACATGAGAGGGGGGCCCTTTCAAATTTGGGACACAAAGTATCCTGATGCATTTTACAAAAGACAGTGAAAGCATGACCTGACAATCCATGACTTAACCCCAAATCCACTTTCTTACAACACAACCACTCATGCGTGTGCACAGGATAGACTCACTTTTTTTTTTCTTCAGGGTCCACGGGGATAGATTTATGCAGCATCTCAAACTCTTCCTCATGTTGTATAATGGATTTCACATTAACCTGAACCCCAGATATTTTGATTGTTGGGCCTCTCTTTTTCCCTGGTCCTTTCCCTGAAGAACACCAATTTGACATCAGTTAAGTGAGAATTTGCTGGAGTTCCAACTCTTATTCACTAGAAATCGATCTGTGGCTTATTGTTATAGTTCAAAGATATAATCTAAAATCAAAAGTTTCTCAATTAATGTTTATAAAGTAACCTCCAAATAATTCAGATTTTTAAGATTTAGGATTTTTTTTTAATCCACTGGTATTTATAATTCTCTTTTAACTTTCCTGTTTGTTTTATACTTTGGTTATAAAATTAAAAGTAAAAAAGAAGATTTGGAAGGATGAATAGTAATACTGATTTCTTTCATTTTCTAACTATCCTCTTAACAATTCAAGAAAACTTGAAATTTTTTTTATGTTTATTTATTTATTTTGAGAGAGAGAGAGACAGACAGACAGACAAAGAGAGTGCAAGCAGGGGAGGGGCAGAAAGAGGAGAGGAAGAATCCCAAGCTCACAAACTGAGAGACCATGACCTGAGCCCACATCAAGAGTAGGACACTTAACCGACTGAGCCACCTAGGAGCCTCAAGGAAACTCCAGTGTTACAAAGATGATCTTCTCCATGAAAAAAGTAGATCAAGTTAATACCAACTGAAATGATGAACATAAGGTGTCATGGAAAGACTTCTTTAGCCCTAGTGCCAGATTAAAATAATCCTAGAATTAAAGATGAAACCCAGTCAAATCTAGTCATAGTCCAGCACAAGATGATGACACTTGTCTATGAAAGAAAAAAATGGCTCAGAGCCTGA
Source organism: Panthera uncia (assembly GCF_023721935.1). Classification (NCBI taxonomy): domain Eukaryota; kingdom Metazoa; phylum Chordata; class Mammalia; order Carnivora; family Felidae; genus Panthera; species Panthera uncia. The sequence continues at coordinate 131,544,249 of NW_026057582.1, forward strand.
AAAAAAGATTTCTTTTTTGTTAACATTCAAGTTGATGAAATGATGCTATGATTATAAACCATTATTTAGATACTCTTCTGTAACCCACTAGAATTCACTTGCAAATGCTATTCCCAATACAGAAGAGAGTTGGAACAGAATGTGAGGAAGTGGGAAAGGCACTTCTCTAAAACTCAGAAATCTGGATTTATTCCCAAATCTGCACAGAGTACCCCTTCCTCCCTTCCCTTTTCTCATTCTCACTTCTAGTTATTAAGCTGAGTATCAGTTTCCCCACCTTAAAATAAAAGGATTACAACAGAAATACGGGCAAAGGACAGAGACAACTCACAGAGAAGCAAATACAAATGATTCCTAAACATTTGAAAAATACTCAACCTCACTCACAAGAAGAAAAATGCAAATTAAATATATATGCATACCATTTCTTTTTTTTTTTTTTTAATTTTTTTTTTTTAACGTTTATTTTTTTATTTTTAAGACAGAGAGAGACAGAGCATGAACGGGGGAGGGTCAGAGAGAGAGGGAGACACAGAATCGGAAGCAGGCTCCAGGCTCTGAGCTGACAGCTCAGAGCCCGACGCGGGGCTCGAACTCTCGGACCGCGAGATCTTGACCTGAGCCGAAGTCGGCCACTCAACCGACTGAGCCACCCAGGCGCCCCGCCATTTCTGACCTATCATGTTGAAAAATTCAAAAATTTGAGAAAATTATGTTGGTGAGACCAAGAGACCAACACCCTCATTCAATGCTTGGTGGGAGAGAATGGTGCAAAATGGAAAGCATACACAATTATCTACCACAACACTGTAAAGCAAAAGATTATACAGCTGAATGTCCCTTAACATATGGTATATCAGTAACAGATTATGCAAGTCTTAAAAAGAATAAAAATCAGGCAGTGGGAAAAAGATGAATCATTTTTAATTGTATTGAGATATACAGTAACCATACAAAAAATAAATAAAATTGGGTAATTACGTCCAAGTGGGTCAGAGATATAAAAGTAAATGAAATCATACAAGAGGAGAAAAAGTCACAGTGAATTCCTTTTTATTCTGGGAGTAGAGGAAATGTTTTTAACGGACTCAAAACCTAAACACAGTAAGGTAAAAAGACTGATACATTTGATTATATAAAAAATTTAAGTTTTCTTAAAATGCCATAAGCAAAGTAAAAAGACACATTACAAACTATAGGGGAAAACCAGGAACTTCCATCAGAAAAAGAGATCCTAAAAATTAAGACCAACAGCTCAAAAGAAAACAAAGTAGAAAATGGGTGGTTCACAAATGGCTCTTAGAAAAACCTTACTCATTAAAAGAAAAACAAGACACCATTTCTCACCTATCATCTTGGCAAAAACCCAACCATTTGACAATATCCTGTTTGTGAGGCCTGTAAACACCACCAATATCCATTGCTGGTGGCAGTATAAATGGTACCAGACGGTTGGAGGAGAATTTAGCAAATTCCAACCAAGTCATACTTCCCCAGGACCCAGCAAACCCCTTCCAGAAACCAATCCAAAAGATACGCTGGCAGAGATACGAAACAGCATATCCATTAGACTACAAATTCACTGTGGCTTTCTTTAAAATGGCCAAAGACTAAAAACAACCCAAATATTTGTTGCTCGGGAACAATGAAGTCCGAACTAACATTTACTACATGGCGGAGCACTGCAATTGCAAAAGCAAGGAGTGATCTCCGCACGTGAAAATACGAGGAACACAACAGGGGAAACACACACACACACTGAAATTCTTACAGAGAAACAGTAAAAAGATAAACCCTAAAGTATTATTAGAAACACCGACCTATGGCGGAAGAAGAAAGCAGGACTGGGGGCTGGGATGAAAGTAAGATTCTCTAAATGAAACTTGTTTCAGAGTTTTGGAGCTTTGGACCATGTAAATGAGAGTTAAGTTAACATGAGAAAAGCAACCCCTGAAAGTTGAAAATAAATGAAACTTAAAGGGGTTGCGCTATTAAGTGGGTGAGCTAACAGCAGAGAGAAAAGAAGAACTTCAAATAATTTTAAAACACAGTATTTTGACCGCCCAGAGCCAGTGGGATGAAAAAAAGCAAAGAAATCAAACTTTGAGGAGTAAGACTGGTATCGATATTCAGAAATGTGTCCAATGTAGGATAAGACAAATACATAATTATGTTAGCTTTTTTAGGAACAAAAATTTCCCGCTTAAGGAAAGAGTTATCGACAATCTTACATCTGAATGAGAAATGTCATCCTGAACCCAGAGTTCATGGCAAATACAGATAGGGGGAACAAGTTACCCAATGGCAGGAGGAAGCAATTAACCGGAGCCAGAATGAGAACATGAATCAAAAAAGAGGGATGTGGGAGGCAGGGAACTGTTACAAGGAAATCTCACCAAAATATACTGGGAGATAGGAATAGCAAGGTACAGAACATGTGCTGCATTTTTGTGGGAATAAGGGGGAAAATATCATCTATTCATTTTTTGTAATATGTATTTTCTTATTTCTAGAAAGATACAAGAAACAGGGTACCCGTTTTTAAATTTTGAACCCTGTGAATGTAAAATTTATTCACAACAATTACAATGAAAAAAGAAAACACTGTAAACTTAAAGTTTATTCTTGGGTGTATTCTGAGTGCTATAAAAACACGAACTGGGATCACTGTCCAAACCACTTAAGTTTCTTTCACAAAAAAGGAAAAGACATCTAAAGAAATTTTTGACTCTACTGAAGATATTTTAATTTTTTTAATATTTATTTTTGAGAGAGAGAGAGAGAGAGCGTGTGTGAACACATGCACACATGTGGAGGTGGGGCACAGAGAGAGGGAGACACAGAATCTGAAGCAGGCTCCAGGCTCTGAGCTGTCAGCACAGAGCCTGACAGGGGGCTCAAACTCACGAACCATCAGATCATGACTTGAGCCGAAACTGGACACTTAACTGACTGAGCCACCCAGGCGCCCCATCTGACTGAAGATATTTTAAAATTCTACTACTTTCGATAATGCCCTTAAAAAAATCTAAAGCACAAATACCTCTTCACTGATCTTAGCTAACACTGCAAGCCAGACAACATGCTAATAGGCACTTTTCAGGTATGGGATTACGCAGTAATCGTTCTAACCTCTGAGGCTGGCACCGTTACTCTCAGCAAATGAGACCATTGACAGGGTATAACTTGTCACGCATAACTGTAACAAATTCTAGTGCCACGAAAATCTCGCTGTAACAGAAATGTTTACAATATTCATCTCCTATTTTATTTATTCCAATTCTCTAATCCCTTTAAGTCTGCCACAACACAACTCATGTTTGTATATCCCAGATAATTAGAGATGATCGTTGTCAACAAGGTCCTCATTTGTAGCTGAAATACAGATGTATACAGTCAGCTCTGCCCACTCAGGGTTTTAGAGCGTTAACACAAATCTAAGGTTTCTGGAGCAACATCAGAAGAAAGCACTCACGCTGTTCATTACCTCCACCTTCTGCAAATCAACTTCGTTTGTGAGTTGAGCTCTGGGATCTCACAACACTGAGCTCACAGAAAGGAAGGTCAGAATACACACCTCAAAGGATTAGGGATGCATGGGATAGAAGTCTGTTCTTCAAAAACCAGCCCCTTAGCACAATTCCCATTCCCAAGTGCCAGGTCCAGGAGAACCATGGGCAGGGACTTGCTGACTTACCCTCGCTGGCATTTTCTTTCAGCTGTTCTTCATACTCCTGCATTGCTGATACACAGCTGTTGTGAATCAGCTCACCCAGGCGTTTCAGATCCGCTACGGACTTATCTACCAGTTCTGCATCGCGGGCTATGCACTCCAGCCTGAGGAAGGACAGATATGGGGACAACATCAAGGCCCTGTGGCCACTGTTCTAATGTCACATGAGCTACCACCTGGTCCCCTATATGCTTGCTCCTGCAAAGACATCTTTCTCTCCTTTCCTCACTGGTTGTGTCAAGGCTCCACCAAGAGCCCTCCAACAGTGACTCAGGGCTAATGTACGCATTCCATCATTAAGAACTGTGCCTTGGAGTAGTTCACAAAACAAAGTAATTTCAAAAAACACAGGGGAAAGGAGTCGGCTTCCTTTACTAACTAGATGGGCTGTCTGACAATGGTAGCAGGTCAAGTGCCAAAAACTGCACTACTCTGCTGCTTTGGACAAGCTCACAATCCTTTCTCCAGCCCTACTCTCATTCATTACAATATTCCTAGAAGCAAAGTACAGTTACTGCTACAGTATGTTTCACTGATCTCACATGAAGCATGCAAACACGTTAACGTCTAAAAATCAGTCTGCCCGAAGGAGCTAGACACACTTTCCCAGACCCTGATGATTTTTATGGTACCAGGCTCAAAGACCAGCATTCTGACCTGGAGGATCAGCAACAATCCTGAGAAGGTGCACCTGACTTTCTTGGTTTCACTGTTGCTACTGCTACACGTCACTGCTTCCTCTCCAAACAGGACAAAAAACACACAGGCTTGTAATGTTCTACTACTCCAGAAGTTTATCAGGAATAAGAGAAAGGAATCTGGTATTCCCTTCGAATCAGTACTATTATTTATAGGATATATTGCTAATTCTGGACAAAGTACTAAACTAGGTTGAAAGAGTCTTGCTGAAATCCAACTTCTGAGTTCATTTTCAGAATGCACGTAAAATAATGAAATAGTAATGACAGTCAACTTTAGTAAGTTACAACTGGAAAGGTCTCAAGCTATTTGCATTTAATCCTCATGACACCCTATTAAGAAGAAGAAGACTACAAAATCACAAATTTACATTACTGAATAAGAACTAGGATGCAAATAGTTACTACATATATTCTTTCAAATGGAATTATGTGAGCATTGCTTCTGGAAATTATTTCTTTGCATTACAGTTTTGAATGTACTTGCTACATCTTCCATTCCAGCAAAATCTCTCTTCAGATGGTCATCTTTGTCGTCCCTCCCCAAAAGGCTGTGTACAATCACACAACACGCTAATATTTGTTAAAAAATGTTTCCAGGAAAATAAATGTTCTTAGCGTTAGTACTAAATGGAAAGTAGTGCCTCCGCCCCCCCAAAAAAAAAAACCCTGCTACATAATAAAAATGAAAAACAGGTGGATAAGGAGCTTACCGTTCAAGAGGGAGACCAAACTTCTTATATGCCTTGATGAACCTGAGAACAGGATCAATAAAACACATTAAAAAAGAGGCTCTTAGCTCTGCTGATGCAAATACAACACATCCTGTAATGAAACACGTCATACACACTGTCAAAACAGACTGAGCCCAATCCTTGCAACTGCCACTAACTAAAAGAGTGCTGAATGACTCTGAAACTTGTCAACTGAAAATAATGAGTGCTAAAGATGTAGTCAAAGTAAAGATCAATTTTACTCTCAGTGACTGAGCAAGAAACTGAAAAGGGTCATTATAGAGAACAGAGACCTAACTCTAAAAATACCCTTTTTAGAAGGTACAAGTTTGTGGAGTTCAATATGGAGTAAATGATTCAACCACCACAACTCTTGGGATAAGACTCCAATATGGTTAACCTCTCTATTCAGTCCAACACTGTTACTATCGATTCCACATGGTAATATTTTTTATTCTTTTCTGGTCAATAACACAACTGTAAGATTTTTAAGACTGCCTCAAATACTTCTGGGAACAAGGCAAAGTAAATACATGATTTAAAAGTTCTTAGGCAAAACTATTTTGGAAACTCTACTGACTCCTCCTGTGCGACCTTATCTGCAAACAAAAATCCAATCGATCCACAAATCTCTACCCTTAACTGTGTTCTATGCTGGCTCATGTGTCATCTGCTTCCCTCCCAACAGCTAAAAAGCAGGATGTCATGATACATCATAGTCCTCACCGTAATCTGCCACATCACTAAAATCAGACGTTTAACCGACTGAGCCATCCAGAGGCCCTCATTCATTCATTCTTAAGTTTTATTTATTTTAAGAGAGACAGCAAGCATGAGTGGGAGATGTGCAGAAGCTGACACGAGGCTCAATCTCATGAACCAGGAGATCATGACCCGAGCCAAAATCAAGAGTTGGACACTTATCCAACTGAGCCACCCAGGTGCACAGCCTCCCGCTCTGTCAGCTGATTTTTTAAAACAACTGCATAAAGCAGTAATTATAAAACTGTGTTGATGGGTTTATAACATGTAAAAATATAACTTGCTTGACAATAATAGCACAGAAGAGGGTTGAGGATTAAAGCTATATTGGAGTAAAACTTTAAGACAGCACTGGAATTAAGTTGATGATACTCCAAACAAAACTGTTTCAAGTTAAGGTACTAATTATAATCTCCAAGAAAACCACTAGGAAAATAACTGAAAACACAGTAAACGAAACTATATGGGAAAATTATGAGAAACACAAAGAAACAAGGGAATTAAAATGATATACCAAAAAGCACCTACATAACACAAAAGTTTGTAGCCCTAGGAATAAAAAAAAAAAACAAAACATAAGACATAAAGAAAACAAATGGCAAAATGCAGACATAAATTCTAACTTCTCAGTAATTACATGAAATGCAAATATGATTAAAGACTCCAAAATGAAAAACTTGAAAGAATAGATTTTTAAAATATGATAGAACTACATACTGTCTGTAAGAGACACAACCTAGGTTCAAAGACAGTATACTGAAGTAAAAAAGAGAAAAAGATAGTGTGCATACAATATCCAAAAGGAGCTGAAGTGGCAACACTGGTACAGATTTTTTTTTTTTAATTTATTTATTCGACAGAGACAGAGACAGTGCAAGTTGAGGAGGGGCAAAGAGTGCGGGAGAGGGAGAGAATCCTAAGCAAGCTCCACGCGGCCAGTGCAGAGCCTGACTCGGTGCTCAAACCCACAAAACTGCGAGATCATGACCTGAGCCAAAACCAGAGTCAGACGCTTAACCAACTGAGCCACCCAGTCGCCCCCAGTATCAGATATGTTAAAATGAACTTTAGGACAAAAATCATTATGAGAGACAAAAAAAAGAGAACATCTTATGATAAAAGGGCCAATTCATGCAGATCAGTAAAGAAATGGAAGACTCAGACAACATGGAAACAAACAGGCATAACAAACATCTGTAGAACGTTGTGTCCAACTATCACAGAATATGTTCTTTTTTAAAAAATTTTATTATTTTTGAAAGAGAGAGCGAGCGCACGAGCAGGGGAGGGACAGAAAGAGGGGGAGACAGAGGATCTGAAGCAAGCTCTGTGCTGACAGCAGACAGCCCCATGTGGGGCTCAAACTCACGAACCACGAGATCATGACCTGAGCCGAAGTTGGACGCTTAACCGACTGAGCCACCCAGGCGCCCCCACATTCTTTTCAAAATAATACTGAGGGTAGGGAGGCAAGAGGATGTAAGGTATACATATAAGACTACCTACAAATTCAAAATGGTTACGATGATAACATCGTAAGTATGAGAGGACATATACTCTATTCTGTCAATGTTTGCATATATTTACACTGTTCCATAATAAAAAAAAGAAGGAAAGGATAGTTATAACAATTCAGGGGAAAATAAAGACCTCACAGTTTATATTAACTTGGAAGGACTAATTGATATGAAGTATCTTCATACTATTTTCTTCAGCCTAAAATAAAAAACATCATGCAAAGTGGGGGAAAAAATGCTTACAAGCATTTTTGGAGGGCAGATGTGTACGAATTACATACCAACAAATGTGCACTAAGTATGGACACAGACATCTAGCATCAGTTACAAGTGAGAAAAGGATGCAGAACCAGTATGTTGGGTATACTACTAATAAACCAAACCACAACCAAATGGGTATCTGCTTGATGGGAAGTGACCTGGGAAGACCAAGGGTATGAAAGTAGCATTATCCATACTGTTTTAATTTTTTACATTCATACTATTTCTTTTATATACACAGACACTTGGGCATGTGTGCATTCTAATCTTTTTTTTTTTTTTTCTGAGAGAGAGAATTCAAACTGAGGAGAGGCAGAGAGTGAGAGACAGAGAATCCCAAACAGGCTCCGTGTTGTCAGCACAGAGCCTGACACAGGGGCTCAATCCTACAACCCATGAGATCATGACCTGAACTGAAACCAAGAGGCGGGTGCTTAACCAACTGAGCCACCCAGGCATCCCTGTATTCCTATTCTTAAATAAAGAAAAAAAAAGAAAGGCTCAGCCCAAGTTTACCTCCAATTATGTCTTTTCTCTTGGCTGGACTTCCTTTGTGAAAATGCTCAGACTAACCAGAGAACAGAAGAAAACAAAAAGAGCTGAGCAACCAACAAGAGAGTGCTCAGGCGAGGAAAACCCTGGAGAGGGAAGAACCATTTTGGAGACTCAGGGAAGGATTCCGTCTCCTGCCTTCCTTGCAGATTGTCAGCCTCTGCCCTCCCTATTTTAAGTGCCAGGAATCCCAGCAGCCCACGGCTCACAGCATACCCTCCAAACACACTCGAGTGAGAGACAGCAGAGCCTCCACCAACCTTCGGATCTCTGCATCGGTAAATCCCTCGACAAGGTCCTTCCGCACGCTTCGGGGGCGCCCCCTGCGCTTTGGCTTCTTGTCGTCATCGGAGTCATCGGTCTCACTCTCAGAGGCAGAGGATCTCTGGGCTTGCCTCTTGGACTCAGTGTCAGAGTCACTGTCATTTGTCTGAGCCTGAAAGGGCAAAGTCACACTGTAGCTAGTGCCAAGCACAAGAGGCCAAAGGACCAAAGCCAGCCCATCTTAATTCTTTAGTGCCCGGAACTTTTCATCCTATCGGACACGTCCATTTTCCTTTAAGAAAATAAGGAGGCAGATTTCACATCATGAAGGTAGACCTGCTTGGGATATTCACATTTCCAGAGATATACTGAAACGTAATGCCAAGTGAAGTGGAATAAAACTATCTGAATTGTAAGTTCATGTTTACTTCCTTGGGTAAGTTACTTTACCCCCTTTGTGCTTACGTTTTCCATTTGTAAAATGGGGAGAACAGTACCTCTTATTTGGGTTTTCATGAAGATTTAAATGAGTCAATAGGCACAATAACATGACTATGCCTGGCACACAATTAGTGCTCAATCAACGGTAGCTACTATTACTAATATTCATTTGCTATGACCTTGGCCAAATCTGTTATGTCCAACAAACTGGGTAATAAAACTTGTTCTACCTATATCAATGTTGTTGTAACAATTAAATTAGATGGAGCTTGTAATGGTGCTTTATAAGCTGTGAAGTATGTGTTTGTTCTCTGTTTGCGGTCATATAATCTCTTACGAAGTATTTATACCAAGTGCCATGAACAAACACTTAAAGGCAAAAGGAGGGTGGCTCTAAAAGTCAAAGGCACGGTCAAATAGAACCAAGTTGCTAGGATTACTGGTTCTAATCTCAACAGGAAAATGCACATTTCTGCCAAACTCCAATCCCATCCATCCATCTCACAAAGAACCAATTTATAAAGATCAAATGTCAAACCGGTGCACTCATGAGCAATGCAGAGTGCTCCTTCTCTGAGAATTTTACTCTAAAATATTCCTCCCATGTCAAGGCAACAATGTAAAGCCTCTTTCTTGAATAATCAGTACTTCCATAGTAATTTAATAATTAGTACTTTGCAGAGTAAGAAGCACTTTCCTATCTTGATCTCACTTGATCACCTTTTTAGTGGAACTCCGAATTCGAGGCAACATATAAATTTCTTCTAGCTCCTTCTGACGCTCTTCCTCCTCTACTTTTTTTCTTTGCTCCTCTGGAATGATCTCATCCCAGTCCTTGTGAGGCCGCTCTTCTAGCTCTTCTTCATCTTCCATTGTTGCAAAGTTGGCAACCTTCAAACAAATGGACAACTCATTGCCTGACTGACATTTCCCTATTTCCCAAACACCTTCTGCTAAACCTCCAACTCAGCCAGCATTTTTAATCCAAATAAGACACTGTAATATCAGAACTCCTGTGACATTATATAATCAGATAATCAATTATCTGCTAATCTCTCCCTTATTCTCCCTAAATCATCCTGCCAAACCCTCATCAGAAATATTACTGAGAAATAGGGAAACAGATATAAAGATATAAATTGTCTTAGCAGTTTTATGCAAAGATTTGTTGTTAAGTCATACACACTTAAATATGATACTAACTGGAAAATTTAGAGAGTTACTTAAATACCAATCCATTATGAAATTACAATTCTAAATTATAAATTGCTACTAAGTCGTGCTCATTGGAAATAATGCATAACTCAAAGCAGAAGCAATCAATACCCAACCAGCTGCCTTACTCATTTTTATCCGAAGTATAGAAACTAAAGGTATGCAATGATTTCATACACTCAAAAGTGCACGTTACTCTTAGAAATGAAAACGAGAATACAAAACACAAAAAATTCAAACAAACCTGGAAGAATGTTCCATTTGTGACATATCAAATATTTATTATCTGGCATCGATTTGTACATATGTACACATACATATACGCGTATGTATACATATTATGTATATGTATATACGTACACCAGAACAAAAATCATCTAAGTGTACGCATTTCAAAGACTCAGACTGTGGCTACACACAGACACATCCTACAGCTCTGGTCAGCCTCTGAGCAGTGGTGGGCAAGCCCCAGACACAGGCTTCACATCCTTTTTACACCTTCCCATCTAGTCTTTAAGGCTAAAATTAAGTACAAAAGAGTGTTGGAGGTTCCATTCCTCAAAGTCACTTAGAACTGACAGTGAAGCCAGAAGTTTATGACTTTTGGCCACAATTAATTCTAACTTCCACCACAAGATACTGTGGTCTTCAGGATAAGATTTTTATAATTCCAAGGCAAAAACAAGAGGTATAATTTCTTAGACTGAAAATTTAACATTTTTGTTTTATAAAATCATTTGACCAATCTCTTAAATTAAGTACTGTCTGTAATTACTTTAGATCTGACTTTTAAAACAGCTAGATAAAAATAACATAAATGATATAAATATATATGTCAGTGTGAAGTGGTTAAAGCACGAAGTGGTTAAAGGCCACACGCTACAGGCCAGACCCCCTGCCTAGGATGTAATCATAACTCTAATATGTGTCACCTTAGGAAATCTACTTAGCCCCTCTGTGCCTAAGATGCCTTATCTATAAAACGAAGAAAATAATATCTATTTCATCCTAGGGTTGTAAAAGGGCTTGAAGTATCCAAACATCAATTACTATTACTTAAGAAAATAGTAATCTTAAGTTATCTCAAAAAAAGCTTACTATCTTATCCAACATATTAAATTAGGATAAAAAAGGATTTGTGGGAAAAACAAAGTCAATTCAGTTCAAACACTCCAGAAATAAAAAAGCCCCTCTAGGGTAGACAGACTCTTACTGCTAATCAAATCACTTGATCAGGTACTGAAATGTAACAGCCAAAAAGGCTTTAGAAAGGCAAGGGTCACCAGTAATATGCTGACCACTTCTGATTAACCTGTTAATATGCAGAAATTGTTATACCTAAATAATCACATAATATTTTGACCAAATCATCATCATGAAGATTACTTTTTAAAAGAGAGTAGTATTCATAGAAGTGGGAGTCCAGTACAAACAGTAATAATTCACCTTGAGCCTCAAACACACTTACTCTGATCCTTTGGTTTATTCAATTCCTTCTGTGTTCTTCCTCTGAGACAACTTCTACCTGTGGCCAAACTTGGACCTCGTCACATACTAGTGCTCCCTTCCCAACACTTCACCCATCTCTCTCACAATCCTAAAGGTTGTACTGCATTTAACCATCACTGGAACCTTCAGATGTCCCCTGCTTCTCTAACCTGTATGGAAGCAGCCCATAGCCAATCCTTTCAACCATGTTCTCACTCGAATTCAGGAAACTTTTGCCACGTGGACAATCCTCAGTATCGCAAGCCAATCTCCCACCTTGGGACCACCAAATGAACCAATCCCTCTGGCCTCAAGTACCACTGGAGGAAGTCATATGACCCTGCTGACTGGCTCCAACTTGAAGTCCTATCTTCTAAATTCAGCTCACTCCTCCCTTCAGTTCCTCCGGCAACTCTTGGCCCCACCTATGGCTGTCTCAAATCATTTCTACTTTATTCACTTACTGGTAATTAGAGTCACCAAGGAAGGAATCCCACATCTTCTCTCCCCTCCTAGACCCTGAAGCGTACCTTCCTTTTTCTTTTGAAGGCCAACTCCACCACCATGTTTTTGATTATATCCCTTCTACTCTCTTCTAAGGCAATGTGTTATCAAATTTTCCTTCTTTCCTTAGAACCTCCAATATCTCCCTATTCTCAAGCTCTTTCCTCAACCTAAAGACATAACATCTTTCAAAACCCTTGCCTTCCTTGACTCTTCTATCCTCATAAATCACCTTCACTACACTCTTTATAAGCTTTTAAATTAAGTCTATACTCAATGCTGCCACCTCCTTCCTATTCATCTGGTGCCCAGCTTCTGCACTTAGATCTGACCTCATTTAATTTTGTTGTATCAGACACCACTCCATATTGCTCTTAAGAAAAAAAAAAAAGCCACCAAGTCATCAAGAGCTTTCTGTCACCTTCTGTTTCATACCTTTGACCTCTTTTGTCATCTGATTCTATTAATGTCTCTCCACAACCCCTTCCACACTTTCCAGAGCTCCACACTATCTGCTTCTCCACATATCTCATTGACACATATTCTGAGCCCCTTCACCAACTTTACTCTATCCACTGACTCTGACTGGGCAGGACACACCACGTAAGCGACTACCTCCACACAGAAGACTATCTGTAGTCTACACTCACAATAACTATCTATACACACACCTGGAACTCGGGAGAAGAAAGGTAAGAGTCAACTGAGGTAAATTAAACGTAGAGCACCTTGCACACAGGAAGTACTCACAGATAATTAGTAGTAGTTAATAAATCAATGCTGAGGATTTCCTCCCACAATAATTTTCATACCTTAAACTGTGACAGAAGCTCATCTGTCGCACTTGTTGACACTTCATTCTCTCTAGTTTCAGCCAAGCGTAAAATTTCATCTATGTCCATTTCCTAAAGGAACACCAACAATACAATATGGTAAATGGGCAACAGTTATCAGCATGAACTGCAGATGTTTGGTGCAAATAAACCAAATCTCCTTTCTGATACTTCATTTACCTTTACAGTACTCAAGCTTATTCCTTTACCTCTAATGTCTCAAACGATTATTTATACAAATGACAAGGTGAACTTAGGAAATTACAGGAAATAAAATTGGAATGAAAAAGAGCAAAGACAGAATCCTCAAATGCTTTTCTCATTCTTTCCTATTCTATTTAGTAAGAGCTTTGAGCTCTATTAAAAATAAAAAAGAAACTATACCCTTCAAGTAATTACTATTCTTTATAAACACCTCTCACAGTCTCAAAATCTGCTTCCAGAAAAATTTAGACTCCCACGGATGCTTGTCAAAAATGTTTTTTCCTCATTGTTAATTACCTGAGGCTCTGACTCCTCCCCTTCAAGTTCTTTGAAGAGATCCTCTGCTCCAAATTTCAAAATAGCTGTCAGCTCTTCTTTATTAAAAGGATTTGAGCTGTGGAAGTAAAATGTAGTTGTAATCTCTCAGGAATGTCAAATAACCTCTATGGAATTCTACTATAAAATAGCTACCCTTCAAAAAGGAGTCAAATTACTGGTAAATTCTGCCCCAAGAAAAATGATCTCTCAAAGATTTCATTTTTGTTAATCCCCAGGATAAGTCTGTGTTGGTAAAGCTAACCTAGCAGCAGACTAAGAAATGAATTATTTTCCTGACGGCTCATCCATTACAGGGTTAAGAAACATAATTAGCAACATGAAAGAAGAGAATTCTTTTTTCTCTTTGTCCTTTGACTCAGAAAGTTATCGTTTACCAAGAATTTTCAACCTCTCATCTTTGGTCCAAAATAAAAGAACCAAGCTTTTTCCATTTAGGTTCCTCTTGAATGGAAAATGACCTGAAAATATTCTTTTTAGGGAAGGGCTCATTTGACTTCTACTTGTGACAGAGGCTGCAGGGAGGCCTCAGAAGACACTCAGCAATTTGGTCAAAACGTAAACTCAATCAGAGAAATAATTGTGCTCCTAAATAAAACCAACTGAAACTTGACTATCTTCCTTCTAGACCTTTCTGTTTTTAGTAGGAAAAGTAACAATCTCCACACAAACATTTTTCACCAATAGTAAACAGCGGCCAACCCCATCTGGCAGATTCTCACTACTGAAATGTTTAAGGCGACTTCGCGCTGAGATGAAAGTATGATGGAGGGGCATGTGGCTGCCACTGCTGCTGCGTCAAATGTCATATGTGGAGACAAAACCAAAAGGCAAGCAGAGGGGCAAGAAAGAGGGAGAGCACATGAGCAGAGGGTTGAGAGGCAAAAAAAGAAATTAAAAAAATGAAAATGACATCTTGTGGTCTTGGATTGGCCTTTTCTAGGTAATTAATGAATTAACACCAGTTGTAGAGAATCCTATTAGAAGGATGAATTCTATCAACTGTTGATGTAAAATCAGTTTGGCTCTGACCACCTCCTCTGTCTTTCTGGCACTTACTTGGACCTTCCTGAGTTGTTTTCTAGAACTGTCCGGCCAGTGGTATCCATGCGCTGAATCACCAGATGGTCCAATACCATCTTCTTTTTGGCCCGTTCAATGATCTCCTCCTCCACAGTCCCCTTTGTAACCAACCGGTAAATATTTACCTGTACAAAGAGAAAGGTTATGTTTATACCAGATCTCACACACACACACACACACACACACACACACACACACACACACACAAAAGTTACCTCTATCTAAAACCAAGAAGAGAAATAAAAAAAGACTTACTCTCTCCTACCAGAAATGACTATAAGCCATCCATCCAAACAGGTGGCTTGAGTAGATGCAATATTTTTACCGTAACCAGTTACAATCTTAAATAAAACTGCCTCTAAAGAACTATTATTATAGCCTATTCTAATGATAAAAATCTTGCTAAGAATAATCAGTTTCACTGATGAAAAGCTTCACCAAAACTGAACCTCTGGCCGAATATGAAACTTAGGCGTTACCCGATACTAGAGCAGATTTTGAGATTCACATGGAATCTCAAAGCAAAAAACAAAAAAACAAAAAAAGCAAGCATGCATTTTTCCAACATAGCTCAGAGCGAACACTGTCATGTATAATAAAAATAGGCCATTTTAAACAATGTTAGATTATTTAACAACTTACCCACATTAAAATAGAGAAAAATTTCAGTTCTAAATCTATTCATCAAATCTCTTTCCTGGGGTAAACCTGAAAGTCATTGGTGATGTACTTCTCAAACACCAAAAGAGAACAGTTTCCTAAGAAGTTCATCTTAGCCCCAAAACACCTTAGACGCCTTCTCTGTACTAATTAACAAGCAGGCATCTACATTTAAGGAAATGAAAGCAAACCAGGAAAAAAGCATTTTACAAACATCCTGGAAGGGCTAAATAACACCCCCCCCCCACTCTTCCGCCTCCCCCAAACCACATCCAGATGTCTCTCTCCACTGACCTGCTTCTTCTGACCAATTCTGTGGGCTCGGGCTTGTGCCTGCAAGTCGTTCTGGGGGTTCCAGTCAGAGTCAAAGATGACGACCGTGTCTGCCGAAGCCAGATTGATTCCCAGGCCACCAGCCCTTGTCGAGAGCAGGAAACAGAAGTCCTGTACACAATGCAATATACTACTTTATGCAGTGGCCTTCTCAGAAACAGTTTCACAGTCCAATAAGCCCTTACACCTGGAAACCCCTGCAGGTGTGAAGAAAAGTGAGATATGATGGACAAACTTTATGGAGGCTACAAGAATGTCAGGGACTTGATGGTAGAGTGAATTTTCGTTTCATTAAGCTGAAAGAGTCAGTGCAGTACACTAAGGAGTAAAGTCGATTCTAATAAGGCAACCAGAACCAAAGAATTAGTGTTTTCTCCCGGCTAAAACTAGTGTTACAAGCAGTTAACAAAATCCAGAGAAACTTCATTATCAAGGGGATCATTCCAGCAAGTTGCCTAGACACTCATTTTCTGGGTAAAGGTGAACTATGCCTCATAAGGTAGTCGGTTAAGTGGGTGAGGAACACAGCGACACTGCACCAACAGATCACATGCACTGGGACCAGCAAGAAGCACAGGATCCCTGATCAGCACAGCACACGCACAAAAAAAACCGAGCTGAAAAAAAATGTGCGGAGCACAAAAAAGTGTGTGGCTGAAGAGTCACGTGCAGGAAAAGACCCAGGCTCTGACATTCTCGTTTTCACACCAATAATAGAGAATAAGCAGCCACGTATACCTGCCTGCACCTGAGCGCTCAGAAAATATGGGGCAGGAGGCAGAGAATAAATTATGTGAGTCAGAAGAAAAGAAAGCCAAACAGATTTCTATTTTTAGGGCATTTGATCATGTATGTCAAAGGCTGACACCTTTTTGGCACACAAGTGACACTCAAAAATTGGTAGTTCTGAGTTACATTTTGATAAATGAGTGTCTTTAATATACAAAGACACGATGAAAAGCTCTCCACAGTCTAATTAAGTCACCCTCATCAGCATTTGGCCATAAAAATTTTAAAAATAGAGATAGCGGTCTCAGAAGAACTTTAAACGATTCCAGTAAAGACTGATCAACAGCTGTGCTGAGGCACACACTTCATGATGCTTGGTACAAATACCAAGCGACACGCCACACTCTAATTTACAGAAGCCTACAGGTAAACAGTGGACACTTCAGAATGAGATACCTACACCAAATAAAACACGGGGTCTGAATTAATCATACAAACAATTTTCTCTATCAAAGATAATATGAATTATAAGATGTTATTTGTGTCTACTATCAAACTGAAGAGAGAAACTCAATGAAATTCAATGCTGCTAAGGGTGACATAAAAATGGAAATACTCATGCACAAGGAGTATGAATATAAACAGTTTTGGGAAATATAGCAAAGTATACCAAAAACCTTTTTTAAATGCTCATACGCTCTTGACTACACATCCAAAGACAACAAAGTATGTGATCAGGTTTAATCATTAGGTTAAATAAAGGCACGAGCATGAGAAAATACTAGAAATTAATGTTTTTAATCTTTAATGACATGGGAAAATGCTCACAGAATTTTAAATGAAAAGTGACAACTATATGCAAAAGGATCCAATTAGGTAAACATACAGAGAAATAAACAGTTACATCCATTATGAATGGAAACACACCCCAATGATGTGAGCAGCCAGTTGTCTCAGGAATGGGGGTTTTGTACGATTTTTCTTCTTCGTACTCTTCACTATCTCCTAAATTTCTAAATGTGCATCGCATATTTCCCCCCAATGTTAAAGTATTTTTCTTAATAAAAAAGGCTCAGATGTGCAAAAACAAAAAAACAAAAAATGGTAGAAAACCTGTATCTTATATACAGCCACGGGGTGAAGAATTGAGATTTAAAAAAAAAAAAAAAAAAAAAAGGCGGCAACTTTAGCTTTTCTCTGAGAGAGGATAATATGAAACATTCAAAATATTTTTAATGTTTATTTATTTATTTTGAGAATGTGCAAGCAGGGGAGGGGCAGAGAGAGAGGGAGAGAGAATCCCAAGCAGGCACCGCGTTGTAAGTACACAGCCCGATGCAGTTTCCATCTCATGAATAATGAGATCATGACCTGAGCCGAAATCAAGAGTCAGATGCTTAACCAACTGAGCCACACAGGCACCCCTCATATTATTTTGTAAACTAAGAGTAGGGAACACAAAACCAATTTCAATAAATACTAAATAATAAAAATAGCTAGCATTTACTGAGTACTAGTTATGTGTCAGGCAAGGAGCCTAGTGATTGCTATGTGTGGATTACTGCATTTAATCCACTAACATTTTAGGCTAAAGAAGCCAAAATACTTTTTGTCTAACTAGGACTACGATGTGCAGTTCTAGAGGCAGAAGACATACCATTTTGGAGAAACAGACATAAACACTAAGAATTTAGCATTTAGCCCTTTAGAAAGCAGAACATTGTTAACTAAAATTTAAATGGAAAAAAAAAAGACGTAAGAGAACTTTTTATAACTTTAAACGTTATGTTTCATTTTTTGTTCTTGGTGATAGTTATATGGGTGTTTTCACTTTGTAAACATTCATCAAACTCTATACTTAAAATGTGCGTACTTTTGGGGCGCCTGGGTGGCTCAGTCGGTTAAGCGTCCGACTTCGACTCAGGTCATGATCTCGCGGTCCGTGAGTTCAGGCCCCACGTCGGGCTCTGGGCTGATGGCTCAGAGCCTGGAGCCTGTTTCGGATTCTGTGTCTCCCTCTCTCTCTGACCCCCCCCCGTTCATGCTCTGTCTCTGTCTCAAAAATAAATAAATGTTAAAAAAAAAAATTTTTTTTTTAAATGTGCATACTTTTGGGGCGCCTGGGTGGTGCAGTCGGTTAAGCGTCCGACTTCAGCCAGGTCACAATCTCGCGGTCCGTGAGTTCGAGCCCCGCGTCGGGCTCTGGGCTGATGGCTCGGAGCCTGGAGCCTGTTTCCGATTCTGTGTCTCCCTCTCTTTCTGCCCCTCCCCCGTTCATGCTCTGTCTCTCTCTGTCCCAAAAATAAAATAAAATAAAAAAAAAAATGTGCATACTTTTATTTTTGAGAGAGCGAGAGTGCACTGATAGCACGGAGCCCAATGCAGGTTCGAACTCAAGAACCATGAGATCGTGACCCAAGCTCGAGTCAGACGCTTAACAATCGAGGCACCCCAAAATGTGTGTACTTTTTTATATGCATGACACTTCAATTTAAGAAACTTGACTTGAAAAAAATCAAAAGAAAGCAGAATGTTCAGTCCGTTCTACCTATACAAAGTAGTGGCCCAGGCTTCAGAAGCGCTCATGATCTCTCTGAAACTCTAGCTCTACTTCTGGCTGTCTCTGCTGATGCCTTTACCCGCACACGGAGCTACAGTGTTTTCTCCACTAAACCTCTTCTCCCCAGCTTCTCTCAAATCCCACAGCATCTAACAGTTTGATATGCACAAACCACAATATTACTATGGTTTCTAACTTTTCCTAAAGCACCCCTTCTATATGTGCCTTAAAGCCAAAATACTTAAGAATGCAAATCTAAGGTGGACAACATAATTTAAGCCATCTCGTACCAGCAATCCAACAAATATGAGACCTGGCAAATGTATTTTTTAAGCCTCAGTCACCAAAAAAGTACATATCAGAACCTTCTGATGTAACACACATGTAAAATTAATCCTACAGGCCAGCCATCCCCAACCCTTGCCTTGCTGCTCTCCCAGGCCCAAAAATTTGCTATCTGGAAGTGACTACAGAACACTCAGTTGATATTAGAACTACTCTGTCAGTAATCCGGACCAGGGGAGATAAACAAGCATGCATATACTTTTCTGGAATAATAAACAAAATTACGAGGCATCCTTTATATTAGTGATTTCTCATTCCATTCTCAAAGCAGGAGAAATTTATAGCGAACTGTTTCTGAAATGAAATATATTAAGCCAGAAAGGCTTTCCCCTGGACACAGAACCCAAGCTGCCCAGATAACAAAGCCATGCATGGTATACCTCAGACCCATCTGCATTGAAGTGGTCCAGGGCCTGTTTTCGGATTTCTCCCTTGATGGAACCATCCAGACGCTGTAAAAATAAACCACAAGAAAATCATAAGGTAGAAAGATCAGCTACACTCTGAACAAAACACCAGACTTGCAACCTTTATCATTCCAACAACACCCACTTAGTAAAAATAACCGGAATGCACTGGCAACATGCTGTCAGGGGACTGTGCTTAAGCAGCACATCCTACTTGCCCAAGCTCTCCAGTTACAGACTCAAGGTCAGAAACTTCTGGATTCAAAGGGCTATCTAGGTTGATCCAAGGATCAGAATGGCTGCTGGGGCCTATACGGAGAAAGATGGCAATACTCAAGCTGTGCTCAGAAGCTGTGTTTGCTTCTACATCTATAGGTACTAAAGAGATCAGGACACTGTACCACTGGTCACCTAATAACTAGCTCATACAGAAAATGGTCCTTCTTAGCTAATGCGACTACAAGGTGCACAGTTATTAAGGGCTACACAAACCAAAAAATTTTGTCTGGAAACATTTTGCCATAACATTAAAAGTGTTTAAATTAAGTTGATCATATATCCCAGCTTTTCCAAAAATTACACTCTGAAATCACAGCAAAATGTTTAAGCAGCCAAAACGCATATTCAAGAGAGCCTCTGGCATTAACTAGTTCTTTTATTAGAGTATGTGTCAGTTCTAGATCCTAATGTCACCATAGAAAACCGTATGTCAAAAAAATACTTGAGAACTGTCACCTGTCATCTGTACACATAAAGCATTTCTTACTCTTTAAAATCATATTCACATGTCTTCCCCTCACAATCACCACTTGAGATGAACAAAGTATCTCATTTCACAGAAGGCAAAACTGACCCAAGAGATGATGTCAGGTGGCCAGTGATGGGCGAGTGGCCAGGGACATAATCCATGGAAGGACCTACACCTCCCCAGCTCAGAGCTCTGCTGACCAGACCCAGAGCCACAGAAACACACGTCAGATCACACCTGGCAACCCTCTTTCTCCTTTCTTACTTACCGACTCTGTTCAAAGCCTTAGCCCAAATATATGTTTAAATGGCAGGTTCAGAGCCTATATTTGAAATCAGAGAACCTAAATGCTCTCCTTTAAAATTCCCATCAATAGAAAACAGCAGACATGCCAGACCCAAGTGGACTGCAGTCTAACATTCCCTTCGGAGAATAGAAATGAATTTTTGTTCTACTTGATATCAAATGATGAGCTTGACCTGAAAGCTCGTCAGACACACTGAGAGATAACTGTCTTTATGCAGCGTGCTGATTTCTTAAATAATAACCACAGTATTAAACCATATTCTAAGACAGCTGCTAAAAGACCACACAAGATATTATGGATATGACAACACCTTTCAGGGCATTTTGAAAGACAATCTGTTAGTGAGTTTAAAGCTTGGCCTTCTTAAGAAACAGTCACTAACTCCAAGTTTCTTCAATACCAGTCTAATTACATAGGTTGGTTGGAGAGTCCATCCACTCAAAGTCAAAGAAAGAATATTTCCCAGACAATCTTAAACATCAAAGCACTTAAAGGTTATGCCAAAAGTCAAGATAAACAGCACACACGTCCATAAATGAATCGGAGAGAAGTTTCACAGTCTAATACCCAAAAAAATACTGTGCTGAGTAAACTCCTCTCCCTCTTATCTGGTTTTTCTCCTTACACTGTAGGAGATAACTGAGTGAAAACAAAACTCCACGGTAACAATCCCACAGAGAAGAGAGGGGCCACCTGCTTCAGGGCCCAGCAAACTTTTCACGTGCGCTGATCCTCTGAGTCCCAGCCTCACAGCCAGGGTCAGCTTCCTCTAGGATGAATACACAGAACTATCACCTCTCTCTTTCTTCCTAGGAACTGGACTTCTGTAATTAGGTCCACACTCCTTCCTCTCTACTATTACCCCAGACATGGGGCCATAAGAAACCATCTGACACATTTCTCTTGCCTGCTTTTCCTCTATTACTCACCTCTTTACTGCCCCCCCGGCCCGCCCCCAAAACAGAATGACCTCACATGACCATTTTCATTACAGGGTAGCTTAAAGGTATGGAAATAAACATAAAGACCCTCCTGGAACCTTAATTTCAATTTGTTTCCAGCTAGGAAACTTGTTTCCTAACTTTAGGATAATTTAACAAGCAAAGCACATAAGCCGGAGAGAGGCAGGCAGGGACTCCAATTTCTGAGCATCCTTACCTGGAAAGGATAGTGCTTGATAGTCAGGTACTCAGCCAGGATGTCCAACATTCGGACCATCTGGGAGAAGATAAGGACTCTATTCCCCCTTTCTCGAAGTCTTGTCAACAGTTTATCTAATAGAATCAGCTTCCCACTGCTCCTGATCAGGGACTGGAGATTAACAAGACATTCCAATCATCACACACCAACCCATATTTCAATTTGCCCTTAATCACAAAGAGTTCCTTTATTTTCAATTTTTGTTAACGTTTATTTATTTTTGAGAGACAGAGACAGAGAACAACCAAGGGAAGGGCAAACAAAGAGGGAGACACAGAATCTGAAGCAGGCTCCAGGCTCTGAGCTGTCAGCACAGAGCCCGATGTGGGACACGAACCCGTGAACCGTTAGCTCATTACCTGAGCCGAAGTCAGATACTTAACCAACTGAGCCACCCAGGCGCCCTGAAGAGTTCCTATTTTTAAAATCATCTTTAGGGGCACCTGGGTGGCTCAATCAGTTTAGTGTCCAACTCTTGATTTTGGGTCAGGACATGATCTCACTGTTCGTGGGATTGAGCTCCGAGCTGGACTCCACACTGACAGTGTAGAGCCGGCTTTCCATCCTCTCTGCCTCTCTCTCTCTCTGCCCTGCCCCTCTCGTACAAGTTTCGCTCTCTGTCTCTCTCAAAATAAATTTTAAACCCATCTTTAGGCTGAAACCCCATATAGTCTGGCTGACAAGTAATTCCTGAAATGCTCTTCACCTGGTTTATCTGCGACATTGTACTTTCCATACTTCTCCTATTTAACTTTCCTCATCTGTTTTTAAAGCTTCTTTTGATGCTCCATGAAGAGTCATCAAAGGAGAAAAGAAAAGACTTTGATAAAAAGCATCTATAGACACTGAAGTGCTTGAGGACTTCATTACAAACAAGGTGGCCACGCACCAGGAGAACCTCCTGCCCGTTCTCTCGCTCGCTGTCTTCTGGGGGTTTGATCAGGTAGCAATGGTTGCAGCATTTTTTCAATTCCATCACAATGTTCAGGAAACCAGACGTGCTGCCTCGTGTTCCCTTGGCAAGAGCCTTGTAATTCCTGGTCAGAATCCATCTGCAAATTAAAATAATGACCTTCAATTCAAAGAGAGAATCGGAGGCATCAGATTATAAGAGAGAGCAAAGTTACTGGAAAGATAAAGACCAAAAAGGCCTAGGACCGTTAAAAACCATGGAGGGATATTTCACTTTCCATCTCCTGCCGCCCAACCAGGACCGCTCACAGCTTGAGTCTGGTTCAGAGTGTTAACCACTGGGTAAACATGTTCTACTGGGCATTTCAACCTGACTGAACACAGGAATATTAAAAAGAAATAACAGTGAAATATATGTACATATACACACACATGTGAAACAAGGACTGTCACTGAAGCACTCTTTATCACAACATAAAAATGGAAATAAGTTGCCTAATAGTAGGAGATTAGTTAAATAAAGATTACCAAGAGACAGAAGCTATGTACCCATTTACAAACTGTTGTAGAAGGACATTTTATATGACAAAATGCTCATGGTAACTATCTTTTATATCTAAATTTTAAAAGAGAAAAGGAGAAATACATAGGTATTTATGTATATCCATATATAAGCTTTAACTATACACTATAAAACGTTAAAAGTGCTTTTTTTCTGAGTAATGAAACCTCTTTACACTTTTAACAATCCTACTTTTAGAAATCTATCTCAAAGTAGAGTGTTCAAGGATTTTCACTGTAGTACAGTTTGTAAGAGTAAGTATTTGAGGGTTGTCTGGGTGGCTCAGTTAGTTGGGCATCAGACTGCTAATTTCAGCTCAAGTCACGACCTCACGGTTGTGAGATCGAGCCCCATATGGGGCTTCGCACTGAGCGTGGAGCCTGCTTAATATTCTCTGCCTCCCTCTCCCTTTGCCCCTTCCCCCACTTGCCCTCCCTCTCAAAAATAATAGATTAAAAAAGAAAAAAAGAGTCAAGTATTTGAAACAATCCAAATGTCCTCCACGAGGGCTGGTTGAATAAACTATGCTACAAATCGACAATGGAATATTATGCAGTTGCAAAAAGAAGAGAGTATCTTTATAAACTACTATGGAGTGTTCTTCAGCACACATCATTGAGTGAAAAAAGGTACAGAACAATGTATACAGTATGCTGTTTATATAGGAGGAGGGAGACAGCAAAATGGTTAAAATGTATTTGGTTGCATTTTAAAAATTAGAAAATAAAGGAAAGAAAACCATTAAGAATTTTACTTGGTATCACCTAAGGGAAGAAAGGCCTAGAATGAAGGGGACAAGGATAGAAGCTAGATATATTTGAACATGCCAGCTTTTGTAGTTGTGCCCTTGGAACTCTACAAATATTGTAAATAGTTATGAAGAAAGATTAAGCAAAGTCATCTTTAAAAAGTAAAACTAAAATGAAATCAAATATTGTATCTAGGTAGGTAGAAGCATATCCACAAGACAAAGGATCTCAGGTGCTTTTAAGACTCTTATCCATTTCTAATAGAATATACCTTTAAATTTTATTTATTTTTGAGAGACAGAGAGAGAGAGAGAGCGAGCGAGCATGCACGGGTGGGGGAGGGGCAGAGACAGAGAGGGAGACACAGAATCTGAAGCAGGCTCCAGGCTCTGAGCTGTCAGCACAGAGCCCGATGTGGGACCTGAACTCACAAACCATGAGATCATGACCTGAGCCAAAGTGGGACACTCAACCAACTGAGCCACCCAAGTGCCCCTCCAGTGGAACACAAAATACAAACACAAAAACCCTTAACCTGTTTTTGTTATTCACAATGCTGACAATAATCCTTGCATTATAATTATTGTAAAGCTGTGTGTGTAGTATGAATTAGGTTGGTGCAGTTGAGAAGTCAAATTTTTGGTAGGGGTATTAAGACTATTAAGGTCAAATAAAATCTCTACGTTGCCCTGTTTAATTGAAAAAAAAAATCATGATGTATTTTTCTTCTGTTTAAAAACAAATTTTCTAATTCTGTCCACAGAAAAAGCCTGTGAGTGATGTCCAATGTAGCTGCAAATAACAGCTCTAGTAGCCAATTTGTGGTCTCCAAATTCCATTTTCCAACAAAATAGTATGCAGAGCATGCTGGATATATGGCTGACTCTAGTTCTGGGGCAGGAAACGTACAAGATGAACATGAACATTTTATTATTTCAGAAAGCAAAAAGCTATCAACTACTGCTAGGATTATGTCAAAAGGCCTCAGAACCAACTTGAATAAGCTCCTCCCAGCTAAAAATGGGAGTCATTCTAACCATGAGTGTAAAACAATACCTGTCACAGAATGAAGCACAAATTTGCTTATTGAGGAGTTCACAATCATACCAAAACAAATCTCATTGGTCAAAACCTCTGAAGAAATGGAGATAACCTATTGTTTCTTTTAAAAATGTCAAATATCCAACATGAATGGACCTCGAGCACACTGTGCTAAGTCAGACAGAGAAAGACAAGTACTATATATATAGTATCACTTATATGGGGAATCTAAAAAAGCCAAACTCATAAAAACACAAAGTAAAATAGTGATTACCTGGAAATGTGGGGATGGGACAGATGTTGTTTAAAAGTACAAACTGCAATGAGTAGTAAATGATCCCTAAAGATCTAATGCATGGCATAGTGAATACAGACAACAGTATCATATACTCATCCACTCTACTACGAGACTAGAACTTAATGACTCCAACCACTAAAAAGAAAGGATCATTAGGTAATGTGATACCGATGCTAACTACACTACAATGACAATATATTATAGTATGTAACTATATCAAAGTAACACGTTATACACCTTATATTTGTACTTTATATGTCAAACATGTTTCAATTTACTTATTTTTTAATGTTTATTTTTGAGAGAGAGAGTCAGAGAGCGAGCAGAGGGGGGACAGAGAGAGAGGGGGACACAGACTCTGAAGCAGGTTCTAGGCTCTGAGCTGTCAGCACAAAGCCTGACATGGGGCTTGAACTCACAAACCACGAGATCATGACCTGAGCAGAGGTCGGACATTTAACCAAATGAGCCACCCAGGCACCCCAAACATATTTCAATTTAAAAAATTATATTTTGTTGGGGTGCCTGGGTGGCTCAGTCGGTTGAGCATCCAACTCTTGATTTCAGCTTGAAATCCCCAGGATCATGGGATCAAGCCTGGTGTCCAGCTCTGCACTGAGCATGGTGCCTACTTGGGACTGACTCACACTCTCTCTCTCTCTCTCTCTCTCTCTCTCTCTCCCTCCCTCCCTCCCTCCCTCCCTCCCTCCCTCCCTCCTTCCCTCCCCCTTTGACCCTTCCCCACTTGTGCTCTAAAATAAAAAACACTTTTTTAAAAATTAGTGTTTTTTAAATGTCAAAAATCAAAAAGAATTATGCATTTACTTATTCTGTTTCTCCTATATGAACTGTTCCTCAGTTGAAACAGGGAAGTTTCTTTTTGTAGAAGTGTTCCAGCTAATAAACAAAGGAGTACTAAAATTTGAATAGCACCACTTTGTAATCCCTAATGAAGTAATGGATCTAGGCAATGCTTACCAAATACTTGCTAATATCACAAGAAGACAATCTCCTATGAAAGAATGTACCTTTGCATTCTATGAAATACTCATACTGAATCTGAGTCTAATCAAACATCTACACTTATCTGGAAATGAGAAGGGATCAAATAAAAATATTAAATGATGCCACGGAGCTAGAATCAGAAAAATCCAGGCTGTGAAAAATATCTAGAGAACACAGACTCAGTTTCTTCTCAAAAAATTTACAAGGACGGGATAAACGGGTTCAAATAAACTGAAGAGACATGCCAACCAGTCATAATGTATGGAGCTTACTTACATCCCATTGCAAACAAGCCATCTGTGTGCATGTGTGTATGTGCCTGTGTACATTATGTATATGACAACCAGGGAAATGTTAACACTAAGTATTATAAAAATAAGGAATTATTGATATTTTAAGTATAATAATAGTATTGAAGTTATGTTTTTATTGAGGTATGATTGACATGTAACACTGCATTAGCTTCAGGTGTACAACATGATTTGATACTTGTATATACTGCAAAATGATCACCACGGTAAGTCTAACATCTATCACCCTACACAGTTAGAAAAACCTTTTTCCTCGGTGGTGGGGACTTTTAGGATCTATTCTCTTAACAAGTTTCAAATATACAATATGGTATTATTAATCATAACTGCCATGCTGCATGTTCCATCCTCATGACTTACTTATTTTATAACCAGATGTTTGTTTATATGTTTTGACCCCCCCCTTCACCCATTCCTCTCACCCCCCATCTCACCCCCTCCCCCGGCAACCACTGTTCTGTTCTCTGTATCTGTAAGTTTGGTTTTGTTGTTGCTGTTGTTTTGTCTCACTTTAGTCCTTATCTTTTAGGTACCTACAGAAACATTTGATAAGTACCTGAACCATGTTTCAAACAATCTAGGGGTGGAAATGGGGGTGCAAATGAAGATACAGGTGAACTGAGGCTGGCTATGAGTGGGTAACTGAAACTGGGTTGACTCTGGGTACATGACTACCTCCTATTCTATTTCGGTACATAGCAGAGATTTCCCAGAATAAAAAGATTTTTAAAAGTCAAGGTAGTATGAGGCAAAAGGGTCAGATAGTAATTTTTGACCACTAAAATCCTGTGGTTTTTTTGGTTTCATTAAAAACAAGCAGGGACTGGGTGCCTCGGTCAGTTAAGTGTCCAACTTTGGCTCAGGACATGATCTCATGGTCTGTAAGTTTGAGCTCCACGTCAGGCTCTGTGCTAATAGCTCAGAGCCTGGAGCCTGCTTCAGATTCTGTTACCCGCCCCCACCACACACACACACACACACACACACACACACACACACACACACCTCTCTCTGTCAAAAATAAAAATATTTTTGGGGCACCTGGGTGGCTCAGTCGGTTAAGCGTCTGACTTTGGCTCAGGTTATGATCTCACGTTTCATGGGTTCAAGCCCCACGTTGGGCTCTGTGCTGACAGCTCAGAGCCTGAAGCCTGCTTCAGATTCTGTGTCTCCCCTCTCTGCCCCTCCCCTGCTCATGCGCGCGCTCTCTGTCTCAAAAATAAATAAACATTAAAAACATTTTTTTAATAAATTAAAAAAAAATAAAAAAATTTTTTAAGTTTTGAATTAAAAAAAAAAAAAAGCAAGGCATATTATTAGAGAGATTACCAAACTTTTAACCTTAGACTATAATTTTCACGGTATGTAGTTATAATTACTCCAGATTTAACTTGAAATAATCAAAACTAAAGCCCATGACGAGCATATTATATACTACCCCCTGTCCCAAATCCAGCATTTTGCCTTAAACTCATCATAACCTAAACCAAGTCCATAACCTGGCCAGGCCACTTGGGGTGCCAGAAAGGAGAGCATCTTCCCCCATCAGCACAGAGGGGAACACTTTTCCTTCTAAACCCGCACAGCCCCCTGCATCTGCCTCAGTTAGTAAACAAACGTGTTTTCGCCACTTGTCTCTACTCTGTCTTCCCTACTGAGCAACACTTCTGGCAGGAACATGTTCCACCCATCTTCGTACTCCCAGTGTTTAGCACAATGCCTGCCACTTTGTAGAATCTTAGTAACTGACTGAATTGAGTAGCAGAGAAGAAATACATGACTGAGTGAAATATACCTGTTTATTGGAAGGGGATTAGCATTAAAATTTAACATATACTTCGGACTACCCACATAATGAAAAGTGCTGTGCAAATTCTCACCCAAAGAAAAAAGCAAGAATAAAACTTCCTCTTTCTAACCATGAGTATACTGCTTCTTAAATCTGTGTTGAGGCATCACTGAAAAAAGCAGTCTGTCAACTGTCTATCTTATGGCTTCTCTGTACTGATGTTAATACCACTGAGGCTTGACCCGGCCCACAGCTTACTTGTAATACTGCTTCTGCAGAGCAGACATCTCCACCCTGAGGATCTGTTCCACTTTGGCAGGAAGGGATTTTTCTACATCCTTTTTGACCCTACGGAGAAGGAAGGGTTCCAACACCTTATGGAGACTCTGATAGCCGTTTTCCCTTCCTTTCC
Source organism: Panthera uncia (assembly GCF_023721935.1). NCBI lineage: Eukaryota > Metazoa > Chordata > Mammalia > Carnivora > Felidae > Panthera > Panthera uncia. Next base: position 131,573,242 of record NW_026057582.1, read on the forward strand.
CATGGTCCTCTTCAAAATCTTCCCAGAATTCAAACCTGGAAATAAAACAGGACAGTGTTCATTACAGAAGCAACCGAGAAGAAAAAGCAGCAGTTTTTCAAGCTAAAATTTCAATTAACTAAATGGAAAAAATAATCTGTAAACAAACAACAAACAAAATAAGACTCTTCCCTATAAGGAAAGATAAATTTTATCAGTCACTAGCTCAGGAATACAAGAGAGGGGAAAACAGTAAGGAAAGAGAAAACCACTGAATCAATCCAATGAGTCTACAGAGAAAACCCACTGAATCAATCCAATGAGTCTACACTGGATAACACTGGGTTTCCAATTCTTAGACTGGATCTAGAGTTCACAGGACACTTCTGTATAACATGCAATGAGTAAGTATACATAAGTTATTGTTATGAAATGTTCTTCAGAAAAACTAATAAGCTATCTTTTAATAAGCTGCAATTTCTTAGGAAACAAATTCAAAGGTAAGAGAATTAGTGGCAATATTACAGCTGTCACCACTCAAAGGTAAAGTCAGTTACATAATTTCCATCAATAATCTTCACTGTTCATAGATTAAAAAATCAGTGGATTTATGATGACAGTAACCAAACTATAGCCCCCAAATAAGAACAGTAACACAAGTGACACCAATTTAATAGTATTAGAACTTGAAGACACAAATTTTATTAACAATAAATTCTAAAACTTAGGGGCGTCTGGGTGGCTCAGTCAGTTACATGCCCAACTTTGGCTCTGGTCATGATCTTGCAGTTTGTGAGTTTGAGTCCCACATGGGGCTGTCTGCTCTCAGCTCAGAGCCTGCTTTGGATCCTCTGTCCCCCTCTCTCTCTGCCCCTCTCCCACTCTATCTCTCAAAAATAAATGTTAAAAAAAATTTTTAATGAATTAAAAAACTTGTCACCATAATAATTCTGCCTCAACTCTATAGAGGAAAGTTCCTTGCATTTCAACATCTTTTAACTTTTTTTCAATGTTCATTTATTTTTGAGAGACAGAGCATGAACAGGGGAGGGGCAGAGAGAGAGACAGGGAGACACAGAAGCTGAAGCAGGCTCCAGGCTCTGAGCTGTCAACACAGAGCCTGATGCAGGGCTCGAACCCATGAACCGTGAGATCGTGACCTGAGCCAAAGCCGGACGCTCAACTGACTGAGCCACCCAGGTGCCCCCTTGCATTTCAATCTTAATTCAATTATCTTTGATTACTAACGGGCCTGTGGCAGAAGTCCAGAATAGGACACGGTGAACAGATTTCTTTCAAAAACAAACCCCAAAAATGAAGGAAATTTATTTCATGAGGATTGAAAGAAGTACACGGTTTTGCCACTAGAAAGCCAATGATGCACTTGGAGGAGCTAGCAGGGTTCTGTGTGCAAACTAAAGCTCAGTAGGGGAGAGCATGCCATCGACCAAGCCTAGCACTCAGTTGATCGCTGCTGCGTGGTCTGCCCTCTGATACCAGGCAGCCCTCCTCTGTTGAGGCCAGTCATGTTCCGGAATAAATAGCTCAACATTTCCTAGAGCTCTGTAAGACTCCAAAGCAACTACTCTCTGCTAAAATGGAAAGTCAGAGAGAAAATGCCAGCACCGCTAGTGTGCACTGGCATCAAGAGAGCCTGCTGCCATTTCTGAACTGATAAACGGCCACGCATTTCACCAGGCACTGCGAGGTGGGTCAACACCTGCCTCGGTAACACCTAGGAATGAACAAAACAGCCATCTTCAGGAAGTTCAGGCAAAAAGATCTTTTGGGGTAGAAATCTAAACACATCACTAGAGCTTATAGCCTGATAAACCTAAGTTGTATTTTGTCACACTTCTATGAAAATACTCCAGGAACAAAAATAAATGAGGAATTAAAACTAGGAAGAAGACTAAAATGAACAAGGCCAACTGAACTATCTCAATGCTAGGGATGGCACGTCACACACAAAATGTATGAAGCAACTGGACATCAGGAACTATCACCATATCAAGCTATTTTCTGAAGAGCTGGGAGACAAATTTAAGAGAACATTTCAATTTACTTAACGTTCATTATCATTAATTAAAACTATACTAGTCTAAAAACTTAAATATAAACCTTATTTATAAGTTACTTCCCCTACTGTGCTAGACAACAAATATTTTCACCTACTTAGTGTATTCTTACTAAAAAGCATTAAGAATCCCTTTATGTATACACTGAATGGTTTATGAATGGCCTATGGTTGCTTTCCCTCTGAACAGCAGAGATGAGTAGCTGTAACAGACCATAATGCCTATAAGCTGGAAATGTTTCTTATCAGGTCCCTTTAAGAAAAAGTTTGCTGTTCTCTAAAGCAGAATACTGTCAACTTAAAATACCACATACATAAAAGGTATAGGCTTATAGCAGTAAGTAACTTAACAATAACACCATGCACAGCCTAGAGGTTATTTTAGATATATCCCTATTATCAACTTGTGTACATAACATATGACTCTCACAAAAGTAGGAACAATTTGGATTGCTTAAATATTCCAGACTTTGGGATTTTAGAAAAATAGAAGTTCACTCTACTAAGGAATAACAAAGAAGAAAATTAAAAGAATGAAAACAGTATGCTAGAATTCATGTGATAAATATGCAAACAAATTCAGACTGGCCTAGACAGCAGAGGCAGAAGCAGAAGCAAAAACAAAACAAAAAACAAATCTTATACCAAGAGGTTACATCTCTGAAATCTGCTCTACTGAGTTATTTTGTGGAGTGGGTATGCAGTACATTTTGCAAGTGATTATACACTCAATTCTTGGGGCTTGCTTTATCTTTTTGTATTTTTAATACCAAGCACCACGCTTTGCAGAACAGTATTTATAAAGTAAATGACTGGTACATATTTTTTTTTTTTTAATTTTTTTTTTTCAACGTTTTTTATTTATTTTTGGGACAGAGAGAGACAGAGCATGAACGGGGGAGGGGCAGAGAGAGAGGGAGACACAGAATCGGAAACAGGCTCCAGACTCCGGGCCATCAGCCCAGAGCCCGACGCGGGGCTCGAACTCACGGACCGCGAGATCGTGACCTGGCTGAAGTCGGACGCTTAACCGACTGCGCCACCCAGGCGCCCCGACTGGTACATATTTTAATAAGGGTAGTGATCAAATTGCTAAAAAGAGTAGTAGTCTGGTCAGAGCCACCATGCAGGAAAACTGACTGGACAGACCATGTGCTAAGAAAACAGATTACAGTTGGTTAGAAAAAGAACTAACTTCTGGATTTAAAAAACAGTAATAGACCAGCGAAGGAAACAATCAGCAAAACTAAAAGGCAACTGACAGAATGGGAGAAGACATTTGCAAATAATATATCAGATAAAGGGTTAGTACCCAAAATCTATAAAGAACTTATCAAACTCAACACCCAAAAATCAAATACTCCAGTGAAGAAATGGGCAAAAGACATGAATGGACACTTCTCTAAAGAAGACACCCAGGGGCACCTGGATGGCTCAGTTGATTAAATATCTGACTTCGGCTCAGGTCATAATCTTCCAATTCATGGGTTTGAGCCTCGCATCGGGCTCTTCCCTCTGTCTTTGCCCCTCCTCCACTCATGCTCTGTCTCTCTCTCCATCTCTCAAAAATGAATAAACGTTAAAAAAAAAAAAAAGAAGACATCCAGATGGCTAACAGACACATGAAAAGATGCTCAACATCACTCATCATCAGGGAAATACAAATTAAAACCACAATGAGATACCACCTCACACCTATCACAACAGCTAAAATTAACAACTCAAGAAACAGCAGATGTTGGCGAGGATGCAGAGAAAGAAGAAACCTTTTTCACTGCTGGTGGGAATGTACTGGTGCAGCCACTGGAAAACAGTATGGAGGTTCCTCAAAAAACTAAAAATTGAACTACCCTACGATCCAGCAATTGCACTACTAGGTATTTATCCAAGGGATATAGGTGTGTTGTTTCAAAGGGGTACATGCACCCCAATGTTTATAGCAGCACAAGCAACAATAGACAAAATATGGAGAGAGCCCAAATAACCATCAACGGATGAATGAATAAAGAAGATGTGATATACACACACAATGGAATATTACCCAGCAATCAAAAAGAATGAAATCTTGCCATTTGCAACTACATGGCTCGAACTAGAGGGTATTATGCTAAGCAAAATTAGTCAAAGAAAGACAAGTATCATATGGCTTCACTCATATGAGGAATTTAGGATACAAAACAGATGAACATAAGGGAAGGGAAGCAAAAATAATATAAAAACAAGGAGGGGGACAATATAAGAGACTCTCAAATATAGAGAACAAATGGTTGCTGGAGGGTAGTGGGAGGAGGGATAGGCTAAATGGGAAAGGGGCATTAAGGAAGACACTTGTTCGGATGAGCAGTGGGTGTTATACACAGGGAATTAATCACTAGAATCTACTCCTGAAACCGTTGCACTATATGCTAACTTGGATGTAAATTTAAAAATTAATTAATTAATTTAAAAAATTTAACACAGTAATAGCCTGTCACAGTTGAGGAGATGAAGGTACAAAAGTTATCTGACCAGGGGCACCTGGGTGGCTCAGGGACACCTGGGTGGCTCAGTCAGTTAAGTGTCTGACTTCGGCTCAGGTCATGATCTCATAGGCCCATGAGTTCAAACCCTGTGTTGGGCTCTGTGCTGACAGCTGAGAGCCTAGAGCCTGCTTCAGATTCTGTGCCTCCCTCTCTCTCTGCCCCTCCCCTGTTCGTGCTCTGTCTGTCTGTCTCTCTGAAAAACTAAATAAACATTTAAAAAAAAAAAAAAGTTATCTGACCAAATTTAATTCCGCTCTGTACAATAATTTTTCTTCGGTGGATCATTTCTTTGACAGGACCAAGTGGTTCTGTAGCACCATCTGGAATCGAAGGAACTACAGCTAAGGATGAGGAAAATACTGGATTTTAGTCCTCTGCATACCAAGCTCAGGCAGAAACAAAGGTAAATCTTAATTCCTTAACTAATGGAGTTGCATGAATCTTTGTGGAAAAACAATCTTTTAAAAAATGTTTGAGGAGCACCTGGGTGGCTCAGTCAGTTGACCGTCCTGACTTCAGTTCAGGTCATGATCTCATGGTTTATGAGTTCGAGTCCCGCATCAGGCTTGCTGCTGTCAGCACAGAGCTTGCTTCAGATCCTCTGTCCACCCCCTCTGCCTGTCCCTCCCCCATCCCACGCTTGCACTCTCTCTCTCCCTCTCAAAAATAAACACGTAAAAAAAATAAAAAATAAAAATATGTTTGAAAACAATGTTTTACAAAATTTTTTTAATGTTTATTCATTATTTTTGAGAGAGAGAGAGAGAGAGAGACAGACAAAGCACGAGCAGGGAAGGGGCAGAGAGAGAGGAAGAGACAGAATTTGAAGCAGGCCCCAGGCTCTGTCAACACAGAACCCAACACGGGGCTCAAACTCACAGACTGTGAGATCATGACCTGAGCTGAAGTCAGATGCTTACCCAATGGAGCCACCCAGGCACCCCGAAAACAATGCTTTAAAAACAAAGCTTTCGAAGAGAAAAAGTTCTCTTACACACACACAAAACTACATCTCTAACTCCAATCCATCATTCCAAAAGTAATTCAACTGGCCACAAAAGAACACTTTGGATGAACTATCAGAATAATCATGTCTACTAGGAACGCCACAGTTGCTAAATAGCAAAAAAGTAATTATGACCAATTAGGAACCAAAATCCCTACCATCCACTCCAGTAGTCAAGTACAAAAGGGCAAATCTAGCTAACCATTCATTGGTGGAAACTATGCACCACATTCTTTTTTCAGGGGACAAGCACAGATGTTGCATGGTGCCTCAAGACTCCTACTATGTAGAATAGTCTCATCTCATCTCATCTCAGTGGTGCTATGTAGGATGTACTACTTCTCTTAGAATTTGAAGACCAAAGGATATTTATTGACCTTAGTCATAGAAGACCTGAAACTGACCTCAGTCCATCCAACTTATTGAATGATAAGGGACACATTTTCATCATCTAAGTCAGCATTCTGAAGCAAACACTTCCAGTGTATCAAAAAGACCCAATATGAAAACTATAAAGTAATACACAGGAAAACACTCTATTTCAGAAAACAAAGGTTAATAATAAATAATTGACAATTTGACTATTTCTAAACTTTTCTACGTTATGTTTTACGGCACTTGTACCTTTGAAAAGCATGCTTTATAAAAACTCGGCCTTATGCTAATATGTGATGAACAGGGTCTCATTACAGAAGGTACAACAGACTGTTCAAGACGAGAAGAGGGCAACTGCCTCCATCCTCAGGCTACTATCGACTCACAGAGCTCTGAGGAAGGGACAGAGGACCCAGGTGAGAAGAAACAGGACAGGCAAGAGGACAACAAGGAGATGGGATAGGCAGGGTGCAGTGTGACAGGAAAAGAACCTCTAACATAGTGTTTCTCGACTGGTGGTGATGCCCAATGTCTCCCAATCCCTGGGGGACACTGGGAATGTCTGGAGACATTTTTGGTTGTTACCACTGAGAAAGAGGGCAGCTACTGACATGTGGTGGGGTAGTGGCGAGGGATGCTGCTCAATAACCTATAATGCAAAGGACATACCCCAGCAAAAAAGAATTATCCAGCCCAGAATGTTAATAGTGCTGAGACTCAGAAACTCTGCTCTGAGAGAAGGCAGAGAAAGGAGGGGTGCCGAGGGAGCTCCACTCCCAGAAGCACACCGTAGTGAGGGTGCCTGAAAAAAAGGGAAATAGTTTCAGCCTAATCTACTAACGCAGTAGTCAGGGCAGCATGGTTAGAGTGGTCAAGCTTCTCTACTCATCTTCTGAAGAGTCTTAAACTATCCTTGAAAAACAAAAGTCAAAAAAGGACAGCCACCAACAAATGAAAATAGAGAACTTGTTGCTAGTAGTCCTGCCTCACAAGAAATACTAAAGAAGTCCTGTAAGCTAAAAAGTGATTTTAACCCAGTGACAAACTCCACAGGGAGAAATAAATATAACTGGAAATGATAATATAAATGTGTAAATATGAAAGACTATATGTTTTTCTCTTATTACTTTAAAAGACAAACCTGGATAAAGCAATACTTTTATCACTGTCTTCTTGGGTTTACAACACAAGGAAGGAAATAAAAACGAAGCCATCCTGGAGAACAGTTGTTATATTTTACCAGAATTAAACTAATATTAATCTAAAGAAGACTGGGATGAGATGCATACTAAAAACCCTAACAACCAGTAAGAAAATAACTTTTTAAAAAAACCAGTTAACAGAAGGGTTAAAGTGGCACACTATAAAATACTTGTTGAGACAAAAAAGGCAGTAAAGGAGAAATAGAAAAGAGTAAGACATATTAGGGAGAAAAGTAAAATCGTAGACATAAATCCAACCATATCAATAATTACATTAAATGTGAATGAATTAAATTCTTCAAAAGGCAGAGACTCAATTAAAAAGGGAAGATCCAACTACATGTTGTCTACAAGAGACACATTTTTAAACTCATAAACAGCAATTGAAGTAAAAGGACAGAAACAGCATAACATGCAAACAGTTACCAAAAGACAGCTAAAGAGCTGTCACATCACACAAAATAGACTTAAGGAACAGGAAATATTACTAGAGATAAAGAGGGGCATTTCATGATAAAAAGATCAACACATCAGGAACAAAGAACAATTACAAGCATGCACAAACCTAACACCTGAACCCCTCAACATACACAAAGGAAAAAGTAACAGAACTGAAAGCAGATCACTCAACAACTACAGTTAAATATTAAAATATTTCACTGTCAATAACAAAACTAGCCATGATGTCAGGAAAGGTATGTAAGACTTGAATAAGACTATTTATTAACTAAGTTGACTTAATGGACATTTACAGAACTCCACCTTATGAAAGCAGAGTATTATTCAAGTACACAAAGAACATTCTCCAAAACAGAAAACATACTAAACCATATAAAAAAGTTTTTTTTAAGATTTATTCATTTTTTACAGAGACAGAGCATGAGTGGGGGAGGGGTAGAGAGAGAGAGGCAGACACAGTATCCGAAGCAGGCTCCAGGCTCCGAGCTGCCAACACAGAGCCCTACACGAGCTCGAACCCACGCACTGTGAGATCATGACCTGAGCCGAAGTCAGACGCTCAACCAACTGAGCCACCCAGGCACCCCAACATGCTAAACCATATATAAATAACAGTGAATTCATTTAAAACATGTTCTCTAAAACAAAATTCAATTACAAGTCATCTGGGAAAACCTAAATATTTCAAATTAACCAACACACTTTAAAAAACAAACAAACAAAAACCATGCAACAAAGAAAAAAACACAAAAGAAATTAGAAAATAGGTGAAACTGAATAAAAACTTGGGCAAGAGATTTAAGCAGACATTTCACCAAAGATCCACAAAGGGCTAATGAACACATGAAAAGATGTTCAACATTTTTAGTCATTAAAGAAACGCAAGTAAAATCCACACTGAGATACCACTACGCTCCCACCAGAATGACTAGACTGATGACATACCAAGTATTGGTGTTGGTATAGAGAACTGGTAGGAATGGCAGATGGAAAGTAAATACCTACTTTCCAAACAACCCAGCAATTTCACTAAGTATCCAACCAAGATAAATAAAAACAAATAAATAAAATAATAAATAAAAACAAATGTCCACACATAGACACAATAGCCCAAAACTGAAGCAACTCAAATGTCCATCAACTGGTGATACATGTAATGGAGTATTACTCCACTTTAAGAGAAAAAATAAATCTCTATGACACAGGTACATCTCAAAAATATTATGCCAAATGAAACAAGCCAAAACCAAAAGATTACTTATTAGGATTCCATTTATGTGACATTTCTAAAAAAGTTAAATCTAGAGATGAAAGCTGATTAGTGACTGCCTCAGACTAGACACAAAAGCAGATTTAACTACAGGCAAGAGGGAACTTTCTGGGTGAAGAAACTATTCTAGAACTAGATTATGGTGATGGTTGCACCAATCCACAAAGTTACTAAAAAAAACGAATTGTAGGGGCGCCTGGGTGGCGCAGTCGGTTAAGCGTCCGACTTCAGCCAGGTCACGATCTCGCGGTCCGTGAGTTCGAGCCCCGCGTCAGGCTCTGGGCTGATGGCTCGGAGCCTGGAGCCTGTTTCCGATTCTGTGTCTCCCTCTCTCTCTGCCCCTCCCCCGTTCATGCTCTGTCTCTCTCTGTCCCAAAAATAAATAAAAAACGTTGAAAAAAAAAAAAAAAAAACGAATTGTATACTTACAATCATGTATTTTATGATATGTAAATTACATCTCAACAGTGTTTACAAAAAAGTTAACAACACATGGGGGAAGAGACCACTCATGTTTTTCATTATGCTATCCAAAATGCCTTGCTTAGTTTATGGCACATAGCAGGCACTCAAATATTTTGAGTTATAAAAAAAAAAAAAATTGTGGAGCATTTCCCTGTCAATCTGACAACTCCTGACTAGTTACTGCATGCCAGATACTACTCCAGCCAATGTGGACCATTGAGGAATAAAGTAAACATGATCCTTGGTACTTCTGAATGCATAAATTTAATGACATGAGATGAATGAGGAAGAAAGGAAAGCAGTGAGGTACCACATAGAAAAAAAAACAGGGTAGGGTGATAAGCATGTCTGACAGGCTTTTGTAGGTTAGGTGGTCTGAGAAGAATCTGAAAGGAGGTGGTCATAAAGGCTCAGGCAAAAATGTTCCTGGCCATGTGAAGATGAGGAGAAAGACCATCCCAGATAAAGAGTGGCAGTGGCTTGGCAGGTTAAAGGTACGGAAAGCTGGCAGAACAGCTGGCCATTCTGGGATGGGATGGGAGGAATCAAGAGTACCATCGAGGTGCCACACTGGGCGGGGTCTCCCAAGGTAGGGCAACAAATTTAGGTTTCATTTCAAGCATCACTGAATACTGCTGGATAACTAAGTTTTATGAAACGTGTATACCATCTCCCCCATAAAAATCTTTTCAATAAAGACCTCTATGATTCTTTAGTAAATTACAGACCTGAGTAATAGCTAATGCTGATTGCTTCTGTTATCACAGGTTTGGGTTTAAGATATCAACACCTGTCAGACTGAGTACCTTGTATACTTCATTTCAATTCTTGATTACCTTATAACAACAGTGAGAAGGTCTAACATTTCCTGTTTACCAATTATTTCCCCAAAGCATTAACAGATTCAAATGTCTTATAGATAATAGGCTTTCCTCCTTGACATGCTGAATTCTGTGCCTCCTAACATTTATTATGGAACGTTTTACTAATTTTATTCCTGCAGCAGTTTAATGTTTTGCTGTTCCCAAATCATGCCATCTGTTTTCCCTAAGGTCTATTTTTAAAAAGTTAAAAAGCATTGGCATTTCAGACATTCTAGCATCTTTCAAAACACATAGGAAGGAGCTTACTTCTCCGGCATAATAAAGTGCAGCAAGGACCAGAGCTCTTTGAGGGAATTCTGCAGAGGGGTCCCCGTAATCAGGAGCCTATGGTGGGACTTGAAATCAATCAGAGTTTTATACAATAAAGAGTCATCATTCTTCAACCGATGGGCTTCATCCACTCCCAGAAAGGCCCAGTTAATACTGCCCAGCACAGTCTAAAGTAAAAACAAAACAGAACGAGCCACCAGGTCAGAAGGAAACCCAAAGTACTTTCAAGTGTTAATTATCTCTGTACAAATGCCATCACAAAGGTATACACAGAAACATTTGTTCTTCAAGGACTTAAAATTGTTTTAGGACTCTTCTGTTTAGTCTGTGTTTTGCCAGACTAGTGTCTACTCGAAAGAGCACACCACCATCCAAAAGGTTTTGGGGGAGGGGGGAATCTCTTATGCCACGTACTGCTGCATGCCCCACGGCAAGAACACAGAAATTGGTATGCTGGGCAAAAATGATACAGAAACAAAAACTGTGATTTTGCAGTCTCTCCTTAAGATTCTCCTCTGCCTATTCTCCACCCCAACCCTGAAGCACAGAAACAACAAAAGCCACCAAATTGAACTTATTTACACTTATCTCCAGTGGGACCACCTGCCACATACATTTCTTAGTAATTGTAGAAAAGAGAGGATATGAAGAACTTCATTTTTACGTCCTCCTCACAGAGACCATTCACATCATCTGTTGTGGAGAAATTCCTTTACGATGATACGATGGGAAATGCCTGGGATGGCACACAAGCCCAGGTTCCAATGGCTGACTAGAATCTCAAGTAAGTTACTGGCTTCAATACCCTTTCATCCTATTATTTAATTCAATTGGACTAAGCGATCTAAAGTCCCATTCAACTGTAAGGTTCTGATTTTTATTTATAAGCTCAGTATTCTTTGTGGATTTTTGTTTGTTCACTTGTCTGTTTTTAACTAAATAAAGAAAAGCAACATGGCAAGCGGGAAGCACAGAGCCCACCATTGGGACAAGTCACACTACAAATTACACACCTTATCTTTTAAGAGAATCTCATATGTTGTTATAAGTGCATTGAACTTCAGCCTTTTAGTCTGAGAATGAATCCATTCATATTCCCGTATCTAGAAGAGAAATCAGTAATTAAGATACAATTTCAACTTTTACCTTTCTTATCACCACCAGTCTTGTGACAGATGCATAGAAACATGCCAAATAAAAAAACTCATTAGAATTTAATGAATATTTTATACATTCTAAATTGACTGAAGCAACCAAACTATAGAGCAGTAAAAGAATTAAAAGATCACTGAGCAGCAGAAACTTTACTGCCAGAACTCAAATAACCTATCACTTCCCCCTGCCCCCATCCCAATACATCTGACAAAACTGACAAAAAAATGCATTCCATCTGCAGTTAAACCCTGGTGACTTGAACTGATCTAGCAACCTCCCAGAATGTGAATTTTCTTAAGGAATATTTTATTATTCTTTGCTCTTTGGTAGTGCGATACTTTTATTAACAAATAGAACAATTCCCAACCTCTGGCTTGGTCAGAAATTTCATTAATCTAGAGCAGAAAGATGTGGCCTCCAAGAAAAAGGAAAAGGAAGGTTACAGAATGAAAATGTAAAATGCATGAAAATAATGTTAATGTAAAGGAACACAAAAACTAACACATTCATACTTCAGTGTGACCGGACACGCAGCAGGCACAATGGCCCATCATACTGCAGTGTGACCGGGAGTCTGGCAGGCACATGGCCCATCATACTACAGTGTGATCGGCCGCCCAGCAGGCACGATGGCCCATAACAAGGCTCCTGTAGTTTGGCTGTCAAGTTGGGGACCGGGAAACAGGACAAGGAGTACGTGCAGGTAATCACCACCAAGTGGGAAGAGCAAAGAAAAGGAGTATGAGAGTCCACATAGAAAATTTCCCTGACTCGGGGCGCCTGAGTGGCTCAGTCAGTTGAGCATCCAATTCTGGCTCAGGTCATGATCTCACAGTTCGTGAGTTCGAGCCCTGCATTGGGCTCTGTGCTGACAGCTTGAAGCCCGGAGCCTGCTTCAGGTCCTGTTTCTCCCTCTCTCTCTGACCCTTCCCCCACTCGCACTCGGGTCTCTCTCTCTCTCAAAAATAAACAAACTTCAAAAAAATTTAAGAAAAGAAAATTTCCCTGACTCCACAATTTTCAGAGTTCACTTTGTCTTCACCTTTGAATGCAGTGCTTGAAGCCATTTTGCATCATCTAGGAAGTGTTTTTCTTTTATAATGGTTAACAAATAGATTAGCAAAGCTAAGAACGGCTTAGAAACTCAAAATTAGAGCAGGGAAATCTGCAAATCTACCAGGTTTAGGTTAGACGACTTGAATGAAAATATTTAATAAAAGTAAGTTTCAATCGGTATAATATATAACATATCTCTCAAAAGTTTGAGAATTCCTGATGGCTTTCTCTTGGGATAAGCAATCTCCCAGAAACAGTTTTCTCTAACACACAGTAATGAAAGAGCAAAGGTCTGGGACCAGACACATCTCTGTCCCAACCCCAGCTCTGCCACTTTGTAGCTGGCCTGTGGACAAGTGTTAAACTCTGAGTCCTTTTCTTCCTCAGCCGGTTAGAAAGAATACCATCCACTATCATGAGGACTATCATGAGGACTATCATGAGGACTATCATGAGGATTACAGGTCATATACCTGTAAAAGGCACCCAGCACAGACAAGCCCTCACACACAACAGGTGCTTTTAAAAAAATTACTCATAATCAAGAAAAGAACCGCTAAGCAGAGATCAACTCAAGCCTCTCTGTTCTAAGTTCCCTATGCTCAAGTTAAGGTTGAAAACAGACAAATAATTCTCATTTCTTCTATAGCCCCAGCAAAGTCCATTGTCCTTTCTCATTATTCCTACCTTACTAAGTTATGCAACCTCACCATTTTAAAAGGCTGGGAAACAAACTCTAAGAACTTGATCATTTTTAGTAGTATCTCTCTGTTCAAACAGCAAAAATAATATTAACATTCCACAGGGTATTAACTCCATCTTATAATCCATTATAAATAAAATAGTCTTAGAAATATGAGACAAAGAGAAGAAAAACTAAATACTGCAATCCAACTAAAACAAATTCCCATTCACATACTGCTATTGCTTTCCTTTAATATAGTAAGCATATTTTAAAGAATATGTGAGTTGCATTTTTGTGATACATAAATCTCCCAACAGTGGGGGCACATTACAGTGTCGGAATCATAATGTTACTAAAGACTATAATGGTTTTAGGTCAATTTCCAAAATACATTTATAACACAGATTCTATCCCAATTCTTTTTGTTTACACACCGTATTTCTGCTCATCAGGTCACCTATGTAAACCACTACGTTAATCTCTGGTGCCCAGATTTCAAACTCCCTCTGCCATGAGGTGAGGGTGGATAAAGGGACGACTATAAGAAAGGGGCCATACAGCTGGTGTTGGTGGAACAGGTAGGAGAGGAATGATATGGTCTGGATGGTCTTTCCTAGGCCCATTTCATCAGCAAGGATTACACTGTTACTTCTGCAGGAAGAGAAAAATAAAAACAAAACAAAACAAAACCATTAGTACGTGTACACACACACACACACACACATACACACACACACACACCAGCATGTGCACAAACAGCAAGGACACCAATGACTCCCAATTCACCAAGCAAGGCACTGGTTACCAGCCTCAACTGTATTTCCTTTGTAGTAGAAACTACAAAATAGCAGAACAAGTGATCTAAGTACAGTCAAGCTTTGGAAATACTTTAAGAGCTTATTCAGACTACGTTCTTTACCTTGCATTTTGTTCTTTTACATCTACCCCTTGTAACACAGAAGGCAGGTTTTGTTTTATGGGGGTATCCAAGAACATGACCTTGGGCTCCACCTTTACAGAAAGCAGGGGGGCAAACTGGCTATCCCAACTGCTGGTGAACCCTACAGCCTGATGGCCACGTGCCTTTGCTCAAATCACCCACCCACTCCACTGCATGCCGCTGGGTTGTTTAATGCTACATACACTCCTCCCCAGGCCTATGTGCTGCAGATCTGGAGCTTGGTTTGTTGTTTTTTTTTTTTTAATTTTTTTTTTTTTTTAACGTTTATTTATTTTTGAGACAGAGACAGAGCATGAACGGGGGAGGCGCAGAGAGAGAGGGAGACACAGAATCGGAAGCAGGCTCCAGGCTCTGAGCCATCAGCCCAGAGCCTGACGCGGGGCTTGAACTCACGGACCGTGAGATCGTGACCTGAGCTGAAGTCGGACGCTTAACCAACTGAGCCACCCAGGCGCCCCAGAAGCTTGTTTTAAATACAGCACAGTCTACAGCAGAGACAGGCTGCAAATCAGATTTCTGAATCCACCCTACACCTACCAAATCAGAACATCTGGGAAAGGGCTCAAAGAGCTGTACTTTTAACAGACACTTCTGGATATTCTGATGCAGGTGTATTCCTTGGACCACACTTTGAGAAACACTGCTCTAGGAGACAGTCTGGATATTTTAACAAGATACTAACAGGAGAGGATTGTTCAGCTAGAAGAAAAACACTTGAAGAAATGGCCAGAGTAGGAAAGTATGTTCAGGAAATAGAAAACAGCCCTTTTGGCAGGGAATTAGAAATATATACATGGCAAAAGGCTGCAAACATTAAGAGTTTCTAGAAAAATCAGGCGATGAAAGGTTTATACATGTATAACAAATGTTTAATCAATAACCCAGAAAGAACTAAAAATAATGGACAAATTACAAAGAACTGAACGGATTAGAAATACAAGACATTTAATTTACCAAGAAGAGACTGAATTTTTAAAAATACATTCCGTGTTCCACAGAATGGCTAGTTTTATGGGAAAAGAAAAGGACAAAGGCAAATATACTGGGGCAGGGGAGAAGGAAGAGGCCATACCTCTCTATAAATCTAAATCTAAATCTAAATCTCTATAATCTAAATCTCTATAATTTATGCACTATTCAGATATGTTATGTTCCTTTGTGTAATTTCCCTCCTAATTTCTCTCACCTTTCCACGCTAGTAGGGAGGAAACAGGATTTTCTCCAACATTTCCTCTCCCTAACAAACTGCCATTGTTCATACACTGAAAGAGATTTGAATGGATTTCCCTGTTTTTCTAAAACTAGGCCAAAACAGCATATTACTTAATGTAAGGTTCCTGTGACTAGGGCCTAACAACTGTTTGGGTCCTCTTCAGCACACAGTGTGACAGTGATGTTCGTGACATGACTGCACATGACATCTTTGTGGCTAAGACCCTTCAAGTACAAAATGAGAGGGCTGGATCACACAACCTCTTGAGGTTCCACCTAGCTTTAGAACTATCTTCTAGGAAGATGAGATCTCCCTGTTCTCTGAAACAAAACCAGTTTTTACGCAATTTAGAATAGTCCTATCAGACTTACATCCTTAGTCACACAAACTGAAGCTCACCAAGGGCTCTAATGTTCATAACTGAATGCTAGATGCTGTATTAGATTTTACAGGACAAAGAATATAGGTAGTTTCATTGGGAAGCAGGCATTCTAAATGTACCTCTAACCAGAAACCGCTTTTTGGCATTGAGAAAACCAGTTCACATGGTTTTATTTCCAGGCTGCAGTTCAATTCGGAAACAAGAATTTTTGCCTTACTGTAAAACACTGAAGCACTTAAGAATTGCATGTGGGGGAAGGAGTTTGTAGGTAAGCATTAAAGATCCTTCCCACACTGTATGCCCTGGGAGGACAGGGAAACTAGGTCTGTCGTGGTTCACTGTTAAAACTGTCCAGGCCTAGATGGGGCCTGACACATAGTAATCAGAGACTACTTAGATTTGCAATTGATCTGATGGACAACATCCATGAGTACTGCCTCCAAGCACCTTTAAACCTCAAATGCTTTCATTGTCACACCTTTCCTTTTCAAAATTAAGGTGGTTTTGTTACAAAAAGTAAGGACAATTTTATAGGTTCAACCATCAGAGACCTTCCTCTACATGGGATAGTATGTACAGCAACCTTAGGAGGGAGGGGGGTGTTTCACACTATTCTTCAGCACTACCACAAGAAATGAAGGGAAAGGTTTCCCTGGCCTAGAAGGAAAATGAATGGAAAACAGACATCTTCTTTCTTCCCCATCACAGATGTGGGCAAATTAACTTGCTACTTATATTCACACTCATAAACAACATGTTATGACATAGGTTTCTGGCTAGGACAAATTATCCCCAAATAACTAATTAACAAAGTATTCTTTACTTCAGATTAAAATGGTATTACACATACATATGAACTCCTACCAAAGCCTTCTCTCAATCATATATTTTTGTTTCTATAATACACAACAGAAATAATTATTTGCACTTAAAAATAAAGAAGCCAAAAACGGTACAGAGAATTTCAAACCTATTTTCTACCTACTTGCACCAGGAATGAGCAAGCCAGTTGAGACCTTCTAGCTGATAATCACGAAGCTCCAGATTCTCCCCTCCTAAATATGCTGGCTGTTTCTTTAAAGCCACAAATCGTGGTCTCTGCTTCAAGGCCTGAAAGACAAAAAAATTCACAAAGCCCACGTCTGAAAAAGACTTTCTTCCTATTCCCATGTTAAAATGCTACCTATGATTTATGTGCTCTGAACTACAGCACAGAAGTTTACATTTCACATCTGAATCACCAACCTCACCTACCCCACCGCACCCACACCTCCTTTCATTGAGGTCTGTACTCCCAAAGCCAGATGTATCCTGAAATAGTCTTTGGTTAACGTGCTCCTGTCCTGAAGTCAGTCTGTGAACATCCTTACACAGCACTAATTTTACATCATCTCTATCATATGGCAGGGAGTGCTCCATTTTCATCTTTATAATCTCATTTAAACGGTACAAAACAAGACCACTGGGAAAGTCTGTATATGCCAAACACAGCAGAAGGTCACCATGAGAACATCTGCAAATTCCAAAATGCCAACCCCCTGACCTTGAACCCCCCAAGTGTGTGAGTTTGGTTTTCTAAAGGAAAGGATGTGAAGAACATCAGTCTAGTAAGGTCATGTCTCTATGCTTTGCACAGTAGAAAATGTGGATTCTGTGACTAAATCCATTTGGGAAACAATGTAATACAAGTTACATAAATTTCATTACTGTGACTTTTCAAAGTCTAAAACGCTTGTCCATATTGTGAATTTACAGAAAAACTTCATTTAGGAATGCTTCCCAAAGTTCTTTGGCCACAAAGTCTTTTCATAGCGAGCATTTCTCTGAAGATTAGGGCTCTATGGCATCAGCACCCTATTACATGATGTACCGCCCTAACAGTGTATTTGGTTAAGGTGATTACCGACCATCTCACCTCTCCTCTGTGAGCACCCAGCAGTGAACAGAATCTGACTCCTCACACTCAGCCACCGAGCCCCACGTCCACTTCTGCCACGGCTCCCCCAGAGCTTCTTCCCCTCCAATCCTTGCATCCCACAAGTGACTTCCCTTGTCCGCACACTGTGGTTCCCTCACGGACTTCCAGGGCATGTTTCTGGCTGGACCTTCTGGCTTTCGTAACTACACACTGCCATTACATGAAGTTTTCCGAATACAACACTGTTTCCATCATGCTGCTCTCTCTCAGGGAGGTAGGCGTGTCCATACCCACCAGATAAAGCCAGCATTACCCTCCAAGGTATTCAAGACATGCACACTCGGACCTAAGTGCACTTGCCCATAACACCTTCCTCTCTTCTAGCCCCAAGACCATCTTTCTCCTGATGCCTTTCAGGGGAGGGCAATAACCTGGGCCCCCTTCCATCTGTCTATCCAGCACCAACCCATTCTTCAAGAACCAGGGCAATTCAAGTAGTGCAGTCTCTTTAACCCTTTAAACCTCCTCATGGACTACTGGAGCTCAGTGACTCCTGCCTCTGTATTTCTCTGACCATAGTTCGTTTTTACACTCACTGCCCCCTCAAATACACACTGCATTCCACAGATGGAGGTCTGGTGCCATGAACTGGACGTCAACTCCTCAGAGACAGAGCCCATGTCTTACACAGACTTCTTCTGCCAAGGACCCAAGCACACCATTTTACATGTGGAATGAATTCCAAAAAAGGGAAAGGATTTATGCAAACAAGCAAATAAAAAGCTTATATGTTTAGTTTCTAACTTAGAATTCAGAGCTTCTCCCCTTTCCCATCACATTTCTTTATTTTATTTAAGTTTATTTATTTTGAGAGAGAGAGAGAGAGAGAGAGAGAGAGAGAGAGAGAATGTATGAGCTGGGGTGATTGAGGGGCAGAGACAGGGAGAGAGAGAAAATCCCAAATAGGCTCCGTGCTATCAGCGCAGAGCCTGACACAGGGCTTGGACTCACAAACCATGAGATCATGACCTGAGCTAAAATCAGATGCTCAACCAACTGAACCACCAGTTGCTCAACCATCAGTCACTCAACCGACTGAACCACCCAGGCGCCCCACCATACAATGTCACGTCTCTTTAAAGTGCTTAAATTCTTTCAAATATTCTGCACAATATCTCTAATTAGACATATCCAGTTCCATGAATTTTAAGATTAAAGAGGTCAGCGAAGCCATTATACAATTCATCTTCTTCTGTTTTAATATTTTCCTTTGATGTCAAGGTTAATTCATCTTTCACATCAAAATGGGAATTATCATTTACTTTTGTACATTTTCTCTTTCCAATATCTATGTGATCAACCCTTCCCACCAACACATCTTTCCCCCGAAAAACCAAAAGCCAGCCATCACCACACCTTGCATTCTCTCGTCGGGATGGTTTTTGAGTTGTTCCGACTATGGAAGCTGTCAATACAGCTCTGGAACTTCTTTCCAATCAAGGCTTCATCTTCCCAGCTGCACTCTGAATAGGGCAGTCCCATCCATTTGCATAGATATTCAGGTTCATTTGAAGGTGCCGGCTTCCGACTGTGAGCTGTTTGGTATACAAAAATTAGTAGATTAGCAACTGTCAATCAAAGAAGGGGAGTGTCACTGTTTTACACATAACCATTGAAACACCAAGTGGCAAAACTAAATACACTGCAAAACCTGAACTGCTCTTAGATGCTCACTAACATTTGTTAACCAAATCTTTTGCTTACCTGGAAAATCTGATTGACCCAATGTAGATTTGCTTGTCTTCACGGCTACACAAATGGAAAATACGACAGAAAAGTTATCACTATAATCAAGGAAAGAATGACATTTTAGGTCCTATGAATAAGAATACAAATATACTCTATAATCTGACATTTAAAAAAAAAAAAAAAAAAGGAACACCTGTCTTGCTCTCACAGCCCTGAGTAGCTACAAGCCCATTTCTGTTCCCCTTTACAACAAAACTCCCCAGGAGAGTTGTTTTCACTCGCGGTGTCCCCCTCATTCTCTCTTGAAGCCACCCCAATCAGGCCTCATCCCCACCACTCCACAGATCCTGAACCAGCCCAAGTTCAAGGATCAAGTCTCAGTCCTCCTTCCCCCCAGAGCATCATGCTCTCAGCCCCCCTCCTCTCTCACCAGACTTTCTTTCTCTTCTCCTGTGGCTTCTCCCTAACTTCCAAAACCTGGAATGCTCTCAAACTTCCTAGTCTCACGAGGTATACTATTTCTGATAATCTCAGTAAATCTTAGGCTTTAAATACTATCTACATACTGATAAATTCCCAAATATAAATCTCCAGCGCAGACTGAGAGTTCTAAACTCCAAGCTCACATATGCTACATACAACCTTCACTATACTCCCCAATTAGTCAACCAAGAAGAATAGCAAACTTACAAATATCAAACCCAGCTCTTGATTTCCACTCCAAGCCAGTTCTTCCCTTAGCCTTTCCATTTCAGTAAATGGTACCTCCGTTCTCCTATTTGCCTGGGTCATAAGTCTTGGCATCGTACTTGACACCGCCTTCTCTCATCTCCCACGTCCAAATTTACCAGCAAATCTTGTTAACTCTTCCTTCAAAATCAATCTAGATAGCCGTGTATTCTCTTGCCTTTTTTCCCCTACATCTATTCTCTACAAGTAAGTCTACAAAGTGCATTTTTAAATTTACAATACCCCAAAACCAAAAGCCATTATTTGCGGAGCTCAAACACTGCTAAAATAAGTTTCCATGTGCTCACCGATTATTCTTTCGACTATCTGATACTGTTTGTTCAACTCTGAGGCCAGCTCTTGTTGGCAGTTGAAATATTCCACATCTTCAGGAGAGACTTTTCCTAACCTAGACAGAAGAAAAGAAAAATACATTCCAATTAGATTTGGGAGATCCATACAAATCTATCAAAGCAAAGTCTAAGAAGAGCAAAGGAAACTGAGCCTTTACTTCCATCTGTCCCTTTAGCAATCCTTTACTAGTAATTAAGCCAGAGATTTTATAAAAAAACATACACTTTTAGGAAACCTTAGACTCGTAAAACATACCAGTTGTTCCTTCTTTATAAAGAAACCTAAAAATAATTACTTTGTGTAATAAATTCCAATATCTAAACAGAACAGGACCATAAAACTGTCTTCCAGATTTAAAAGGAAACATGCCTTTTTCATATAGGTATGTGCTTTGGGAGAGATTAAATGTAGCTTTTACACAAAGCTAGTTATTCTTTGGACTAAAATTCTATAGAAGGACAATACTGGCAAGCTGAAATGAACTATTACTGTACTTCCGAGGATTTTAAATTTGTAATTGCTTTACAACCGACCCCATTCTTAGGGATACCTAAAGGAAAAATAAGTGATTTACTGAAGGAGCACATGGTGCACAGTAGTAAAATTGGGAATTAGAACCCATCTGGCCCTATTTCTAACACAAAATAACCTGATCACATTACACTGGCAGGTGGGTCTTCAGGGTTGAACCTGATACCTCTAATTAGTCACTTTAGGTCTGTGGGTGCTATAGGCCCCACATATTTCTCATATGCAACTTAACCACCTTCAAAGTTGTAAGTAAATTAAACTAAAAACAATGGTCTATCAGAGCTTCAGGAGTTCATCTGTTTCAGTCACATCATTTCTGCAAATTGTGAAAACCGAGATTAGTGGTAAGTGTACTGTAACCCAGACAGTTCTGGAATATTAACTCCTGACATCTAAGCCACCCCAGCGTAATCACAGGAAAATGACAGGGTGCCTAAGACTTAGCTCTGGATTTGGGCTGCCAGAACTCCAATCCTGGGACCTCCCGGAAAAGTTGCCTTGTGCCTCACTCTCCCTATCCACAAAATGTGTACAATGGTACAATGTGTGTACACTTGTACAATGGGTACAAATCTCATGGGCTTATCATGAGGATAAAAAACACTGGGTGTGCAAAATGCTCCATAAGCTACTTATTATTATTATCAAACTCTGCAAAATTGGTGGCCGTATACAAAAACATATATATATATATAGTGTCTTCAGGTCACAATTTTATAAAATGGAATTGTGACCAGCTCTGTGTTCAGATAATTAAGGCAAAATCTGAGTTCCTAGACAGCTATGTGCTCCACACATTCTTTAAAAACCTTCCTTCCCTCAAGGCTGCAAATATACCATTGCTTGAAAAATGTACCATTGCTTGATTTCATCCTCTTTCTTCTTGAAGTTCTCTAATTTTTTTAGACCCTTCACTTTCTGCTGTTGTAAGGATTCTTCACTCTCCCATGTGCTGTGGATGTAAGACCAACCCTTCCACTTGATGAGGTACTGGACTTCACCCTCATCCTTTTCAGTGTCAAAGTCGCCACTTGGGTCTCCATTAGCTTCAATCGCATATACAGTAGTAGAAGCTCCCGTAGCTGCAAAAGGATTCAGGTAAACATTTAAAAGTATATTAAATCAGACCCTGAAAAGGCCTCCTGAGTACACATTCAGCTAAAGAATCTCTTTTTGGATGAAGCATCAAAATCCTGTTGACTGAAAAATAAGCAGAAATTCACAAACAATACAGGATGAACAAGATTCGTAATTTCAAATATTGTCAAAACGCAAACCCAATTTCTACACTTTAAAATGTTTTCCAAAATATGTTGGTGAAATCAAAGAAATCCTTGTGTCTAAACACAAGAGAAATGGAAGAGCAACACCCTTCTGGTTTGGTCCCTACTAACTCAGAAAACAAATCTGTCTCTCCAAGAATACTAAGAAATAGGGGCGCCTGGGTGGCTCAGTCAGTTGAGTGTCCAACTTCAACTCAGGCCATGATCTCATGGCTCATGAGTTCAAACCCCATGTCGGGCTCTGTGCTGACAGCTCAGAGCCTGGAGCCTACATCGGATTCTGTGTTTCCCTCTCTCTCTCTGTTCCTCCCCTGCTCGCATTCTGTCTCTGTCTCTCAAAAATGAATAAACATTAAAAAAAAAAAAAAAGAAGAAAGAAAGAAAGAAAGAAAGATCCCCCCACCATCCCACACCAATTACCCATCCACCCAAAGTTCTGTGTTAACTCTTAACCAAAAGTGAGGCTGGATGGAAACAAAAAAGAAAAAAGAATTAAGCAGTATTTTGATATTTTCTATATGGAAAGGTTAAAGAAACTAAGTTATAAGACACCTCAAGTTAGATATAAAAAAATCTTCATTCCCTATCACCCAGGAGATTCAGAAACACCTAATTAAAGGTAAATTTGTTTCAGGTTTATAAACCAGAATATCTGCGACATCACTGCTTTTTAAGCTATAAACACATCTTAAGTTTCAAGTCTCAAAGACATATCGGACACATCCCTACATCCTCTGCAATGAAACATGACATTATGCCAGAACAACTTCCACATTTCACGACCACTGTGAGCATGGACTGAAATTCTTCATTTGAGAGCTGAAATACAGAAGATTTGGGCCTGAGTAGGTAAGACATATTTTGCTCCCCACAGAGACATACCTCCTTTCTTTCCCAGCCTTGAGTCTAAGACCTTCTCAATAGTTTCACTGTTGTCCTGCTGTTCATCGGCTCCTTCTCCTGTCATTTCGATGAGGTCGTCAGAGTCAGTCTCAAAGTCGTCATCTTCCTTATAGCTGCGTGAGAAATAGTGCTGGATAAATGAGAGACTACCTTTCCAGAATTAAAGACCAAATACAACGACGTTCAAGAACCATATCCTTTTGGCTCCAGCATGTTGTTTTAAGATCAGCCACAGATAAAGTGGGCTCAAAGTACCTATTTTCTCCTACTTAAGTATTAATGCATGTTCATGGAGAACTGTAGGAAGGCTTACAGTTCCAAATAAAAACACACTACTGTTTGTAGTGATTTGTGTAAGCAAGATACAGAAAACTACAAGGACATGCCTATGCTTTTGTTTTTCAACAGGAGGTTACTATGTAATTAAGGAAACTACAAAGAAAACATATACTGAATGAAAAAACAGCTGTTTCATTAAGCAAAAAGGAAACACTATTTCTAAGATGAAATGTTTCAACCCTGTATTTTGTCTGATAATAAGAATATGAAATTTAAGTATCCTCAAACTGTTGAAAACTTCAACAAACATACTTCCTGGTAATGAAATATCAAAATGTAACCTTTCACAATGTAACCTTTCACCGTATATAAACAACAAATGGTTTGGGAGTCACACGAGAAAAACACAATCCTGGATGTACAAGAGCTGCAGGAGGAAAACGTACACTTTGGCATATTCAACACATTGTCCAAGCCTTTGAATCATTAACTAGACACACTGGACAGGTTAATATCTCCAGGACTTAGTTTCACTATCTCTCAGTAGACCAAAAGAAACCTGTGTATCCTCTGAAAGAAAATGAAATATCCTTGGACTCATATAAAGTAAAATACTGATGTCTGCATGTTTCTATTCCTTTATTTAATTTTCTATTAATACTCCATATCCTATTAGTAAGCTTAATAAAATTACACCCAAATACCAGTACATAAAGTGATCCTCAGAAGAATCTGTCTGATTGAAAGAGCAATTTAGAAGTGAGAATATAATCCAAACATCTTTCCTTAAAAAGGGTGACAGTTATCACTGACTAACCCACCTCAATAGAACATCAACACTAAGTGCTTTTCTTTACAGGAATGAAGGCCAGAAATGAACCACTGCTATTCCTTCCATATTCCCACTGGCCAACATCATTCTTTTTTGCAAGAAATTTCTAAACACAACCTCAGGACACAGGTCATTATTTTTGCCTATCAAAATCCAAAATTTTGCAAAATCCTGGTGGCACCTGGGTGGCTCAGTCAGTTGAGCATCGGACTCTTGGTTTTGGCTCAGGCCATGATCTCAGTTTGTGGGTATGAGCTCCACAATGGGCTCCACACTTACGGCACAGGGCCTTCCTGGGCTTCTGTCTCTCTGCCCCCTCCCCTGCCACCACCAACTCATGCTCTCAAGTGTGTGCACACAAGCACTCTCTCTCTCTCTGTGTCAAAATAAACTTAAAAAAAAAAAAAAATGCAGAATCGTGGACTCACCTGAACCAAGTTCTACCCAACTATCACCCTCACACTAATGAAACACTTCTGGGGCACAACCTACCTAACATTTTTAGCTGCTCTGCGACGAGTCTGCCTTTTAGGAGCTTCATCATCTTCATCATCGTCATCAGAAGAATCTTGCCTTTTTCTCTTTCCACGCTGAGTCTTGGGTTGCTTTTTAACACGAGGTTTGGGCACTGTTCTAAAATGAGAAGAGAAAAAAGGGCAAAGTTTTTATTCTATCACTTGGTGTCTATTTCAAATCTATAATTTCCCAGAGCCACAATACATATATAGGATTAACCTGGGGAATGTCAGAAATGTATATTCCTGAGTCCCATTTGCTAAGATTCTAATCAACTAGAAATCTGCATTTTCAACACAAAAGTAATTGTAATACTGATAATCCTCAAACACATATAGGAGATTCAGTGAATTCTGAGGCAATGGTTCTCAACTACTCCTCAGGGTTACCTGACATAAAAATATACATGCAACATGTTACTGATGGTACTTCTTTGGCAGACAACTTGGAAATATCTATCAAACTTAGAAATGTCAACATTTTTCATTTCTGGGAGTTGATCTTACAGATATACACTGATACAGGCACAATAAGTTATTCACTGTAGTATTATTTGCAATTAACAAAAGACTAGGAAAACTCTAAATCTTCATCAACTTGGAATCAGTTCACTCAACAGAATAACTAGGTAGGCATTAAAAAAACAAAAAACAAAAAACTTTTCCATGTACTGATATGAGAAGATTTCCAAGATAACTAAAGAAAAACGCAGGGGTGCCTGGGTGGCTCAGTCAGTTAAGCATCCAACTTTGGCTCAGGTCATGATCTCACAGTTAACGTGAGTTCGAGCCCCGCATCGGGCTCTGTGCTAACAGCTCAGACCCTGGAGCTTGCTTCAGATTCTGTGTCTCCCCCTCTCTCTACCCCTCCCCTGTTCACATTCTGTGTCTGTCTCTCAATAATAAATAAATGTTAAACTATATATATTTTTTTTTTTTAAATGCAGAAGAAGATGCATGAAATGCTATCTGCATAAAAGGAGCAAAAGACAAAAAATAACTACACGCATAATAGTGTGTGTGACATGTACAAAACATATCTGGAAGACTACCTGAGAAACCACACCCTGCCACACAGACTAAGGAGATGGCCACCCAAGGGAACTCACACACAGCCAGGATGGAGAACCACAGCCTAGGCACTCCCGTAAGGAAATCCCGAAATACTCTACCAGTGGTAAAAAGGTGAAAACAGGAGAAAGATACAGATGGAAACTCACAATCTTATCTGTTTCTCTCACACCTTCCATAAGTACACTACAGAGAGATGATCAGGGATTCAATAAATGACAGGTAAACTCTAGAAGAAAAAGCTGAAGTGGCTTTCCAGTCCTGTGACCAAACTAAGTTGACAAATTTCCCTGCCAGCGTGGTGGGCCAGTGTAGTGTCCTAACTCAGAGGCAGGCAAATGTTGGCTGCAAAAGTCCAGAGCACAACTGTTGGCATTCCCAGACAAGACGCAAAATTGAGGCCACTATGCAGGCACTTACTTAACGAGAAAAAATAAATTTTCACATAATTTTTACTGACAAAACTCAAAATGAAATAATAATCACAGGATTTATGGGATACACATCTAATGATAAGAACTGAATTCTTTTTGAAGGGATAACATTTCACGGAACTAAGGTTCAAATTTAGTGTTGCCTATCATCAAACTATAAATGTTTATCTCTAAATGCTATACTTAGCTCACAGGCCATCCAGAAATAGGTGATTGAGTGGGATGTGGCCCAAAGGCAACAGCCTGTCAACCCCCATCCTAAGCAATACTGCAAGGAGGAAAATTCCCCTGAGATCTCTGCCTCCTGCCCTCCTTTCCCCAACATGAGTACCTTACATTGCCAGCCAGCTAATGAAATTACCAAAGTTTCAGGGCACCTGGGTGGCTCGGATCACTTAAGCATCCAACTCTTGATTTTGTCTCAGGTCATGGTCTCATGGTTTGTGAGATCAAGCCCCACATCAGGCTCTGTGCTGACAGCACGGAGCCTGCTTGGAATTCTCTCTCTGCCTCCTTCTCTGCCCATCGCCCCACCTCTCAAAACAAATAAACATTTTTTTTTTTTTAATTACCAAAGTTCCCTGTGACCTCGGCCTACTTCTTTCCCTGCATAATCAGATTCTCTGCTTAATGTCAGATTCTAAGAACAAGGTAAGAAACAGTGAAGCATGCTTTCAACCAAACAGTATTTTAAAGTTAGGAATTAGTTCTTCCCCCAAAAAGCCTGCATACTGCTCCAATACACAGGGAGCTTTTTTTAAAAGCAGAAGATACGTTCACCCCTCGGAACTAGTAAGTCGGGGAGTAAGAAACAGAAGCTTCGCTCTACACGACACACCATGCAAACACCCACAGTCAAATGCAAGCATCCTCATCACCTAATCACTTGCTAACGAGGAAGCCTAGCAAGAAGTGAGCCCAAGACTTCCAAAGCCCCGAATCACAGCACACCGTAGGCCATCATTCTACCACTGTACCATCCTTCTCAAACTAACACAAACTAAGCTCCACCAGAAGCAGAGAGTTCAAGCAAACACTGCACCTTCTGGGGACAGGTCTTCTGGCTTTCACTTTTTTCTGCTCTGGTTCGCTCTCTGCACTGGTGCCTTGTTCCTGTTCATCTTCTGAGGGCTCCCGTTTCCATTTTTCTC
Organism: Panthera uncia; assembly: GCF_023721935.1. Lineage (NCBI taxonomy): Eukaryota > Metazoa > Chordata > Mammalia > Carnivora > Felidae > Panthera > Panthera uncia. The sequence goes on from NW_026057582.1 coordinate 131,600,952, forward strand.
TGTGATCAAAAGCAAAGCAAAATGATTTTTTTCTAAATGAACTCCTCAGGATTGTTTCGTTTGAAGAATCTGACAGGACCAATTTCAATAGGATTCTCCAAAAGGCAGAACATGTATATTTTAGGTATTATGGCTAAAAAAGGTTTATTCTAGCTCTATTTAAACTCTGGCTATGTTCCTTCCTAGACTGTGTAATATCTATGCCTATTTTTTCTCTGGTGACAAAAATAAATGAAAATGGAAATGAAGAAAGTATTTTTTAAACTATTCTGGAAAAAAAAAAAGCTGTTAAATCTCTTCTACTCTATTTTTATTTACCACTACCATTGAACAGATTGAAGTCGTAATATATACTAGACCAGTGGTTCTCAAATGTAAGATGATCAGAACCACCTGAAGAACTTGTTAAAACAAATTTCTGGACAAGTGCCAGTTTCTGATTTAGCAGGTCTAATATGAAGCCTAAAAATGTTTATCTTAACAAATTCACAGATGATGTGAATCTTAATAAATTCTAATACTGGTTAGAAACTTCTTTTAAAACTACTATAATACTAGACATGCTAACATCTTTAAAATATATTCGATAAAAGTCCCTAAAATTATTTTTCAGTGATAAACCTACCACTTACTAAATAATCTATTCAGCCAAAGATGTAGTTCTCAATAATTATTAGATACAGTAGGTGTTCCTTTGCTCCTTGAGATCTTAGAAGGCTTTAAAGAGCCGTACCTTATAGCTCTCTCCTACCACCCCAAAGAGTTTTTGAGGTTTAAAGACCAAACGTGGGACTTAGCTCATTTCTAGGGAAGGAGAGAACACATAATAGTCACTGAGCATGAAATATCTAGGAAAAAAAAAAAACAACTCACAGGCAAGTATCTGAGGTTTTATAAAACAACTACCACTGTGCCTCTGGGTCTATGCATAGGAAATAAGATTATGCTGAAGACAACTGTCACAGAATCAAAGTCAAGTAGTCAATATTCTTCATGGGAGAATAGGTCAAAGGAATAGCAGGAGCTTACTGCAAGAAGGTGGCTTATCTACAGATTCCTAAGAATCTTCCTAAAAAGTCCAGGAACCACCCTACTTCAGGAAGCATGAAAAGGCAGTACAGCACTTTTATGTACATTACTCAAGTTCTACTAGCACTATTGGTTTCATATTGGTTTCCCTTAGAGTAAGTGACTGCTTCCAGGAGGCAGGGCCACTTGTCTTCATCTTTGTACCAGAGTTCAGCACAAAGGCAAGCAAATGGAGCTACTTCTTTGTTGAGGAAAGAAATAATTAAAGAATGAACTATATCAGCCTAACAAACAGGTAGAGTACTTTTCTTTTGGACACAGACTGCTGAGACACTAAGGCCTATTAATATTGCATAATATCCTTGCAGGTCCCTTTTTAAACAAAGAATTCCTTATATCTAACTAAACTCTAGGCATGTTAGTCCCCCTCCCTAGAACCTAGCACAACAAATGTTTGCTAAGGAACCAAACGAATAGATGGGGACGGCCAGGAAGGAAGAAAGAAGATGTCTCCAGGCACTAGAAGATTGGCACATGAGACTGCAGTCTCCTTTGGGAGAACAGTTTGGCTCTCAGAAGGGACACACATACTCAAACTGGAGAGAAGTGGTTTCACAGTTAACAAGCTTGAAAGAACATGAACAATTAAGATGTGAGGGAGAGCAGATCAGATGAGAAAGATGCACAAATATTAGTTGTAATTTACGGAACTCCACAGGAATTAAGAATCTAAATCAGGGCACTTAATGAGGTCCACTTCTATGACTTTATGCAACTAAGGTGCCAGTAAACTGACAGAATCAGTGTTGAGGCTAGAGTCCTCCAGTTAAATTGGAGGTCTACAGACTTATGGACAGCCAGGAAGATTCAGAAACTTCTAGTATGAGAATGCACAAAAACTGAGCAATCAACTGGTCCAAAGTCCGCCTCCTAAAGAAGGAAACTAAAACCCAGTGAGAACAAGGTGTTTGGCATTACATGTCAAACCTACAGCCCTCCTCCTCTCAGTGACAATCCACTGAAGACCACAAAATCAGGAAAAGTCAGACTTACACATTCTGGGAGGATCTGAACAACAGAAGGCTTAGAAGGCCTAAATGAGTTAGTATGCATGTGTATCTGAAACTGGCTGGATTATTTTAAATTTTGTTTTAACTTTCAAGAACAGAGGGAAAAGTTAGATCAGCAATACTAAGTCACTTTGTATAAAGGGAAGGTGAAAAGAGTGATCATTATAAAATGATTACTTCCCAACTCTGTAGATGTAGAGGGCTCTCCTAGATCACTGGCTTCTTCTATATAATGCAAACTTTATGAGCACGACTCCCTGACTAAGCCATATGTATAAGTCAGGCTACAAAGAGGAGTTGTCTAAAATATAAGGTTGTGTTTAAAAATTTTTTTCATATGTTATAGGAGATGTGAATTGCCAGATCCAGCTCTAAGAGGGCATCGGCAGGATTCCCTAGGAGAGAATCAATGGAATTTTTACCAAAATTTTGGGGACTAGGGATAAAAATACCAAGGTCTGGCCACTGAGGCCCCACGGCAATGTAAACAGATATGAAAAAGTCAGAATGCAAGCTAACGAAGTATGGTTTTCTTCCTTTATTGGAAAAAGGTGGCTGGCAGAACACAAACCCTAAGACAGAAATCAAATCTAAATAACTGTAAAATTCCTTTGTAAATAAAATGGGCCTAAATTCTGGCCAAGAGTCACTGAGGCTTCCTACTAACTATCTCTAAGAGCTCAGAGAAGAGGATTCCTTTCCCCTCCACTTTAGAAGGCAGATCATGAAAAGAGGAAAAGAACTGCTTAAACTTCACTGATTTTCAGTACATTTTCCCAGAGAGAACGCCTTTCAGGAGCAAGTTTCAATGAAAAAGAAAACTCTGGGGCAAATTCTCCACTGTGTCACAAGTTTCTGACAGTTACAATTCAAAGAACTGGAAAGAAAAAAATAACTATGGTCCCAGAAGAAAAACTTCCAAGTGATTTACGGCTAACACATTTTTTTTTTCATTCCAGTTGGGAGAATATGTTCTGGAACCATTCTAGAGTGGCTTGAAAAACTGATGGTACCATAATGAGCCAGCATAGGTCCTCTACATTTCACAAATTTGGACAATATTAAGAAGTACTGCATGGGAAAGGGTTGAATAATCAAAACAGCATGAGTGGGTCAAATAAAATTTGAAAAATTATTGGTTAGCATGACTAGGTCAGGAGTTACAATCTCCAGTACCCACTTGGGCCAGGTAAGGACTGTAAATGGAGTCAAAACAGAGAACTCCCAGTCTATCTGAAGATTACAAAGACCACTTGTTATGAGGACCAGTACTGACAGATTTTCTCAAAAAAAAAATCTAAAACTCTGAATTCTTAAGCATCATCCCTCAAATTTTCAACACTGCCAACTTGAAAAATGTTCTCAATATCGTGCAGAAACATTATGCTCTATAGCTTCTAAATTTTTTAAATGCTAACTTACATTCTGACTCTGGGGAGTTATTCCTTTGTAAGACTGTATTCGTCAAAGATGCCAACGTCATAAGAGCACAGAAGGGCTGTGAAAGACCACTAATACAGGATCTAATCCTAGATGGGACCCTGCAGTGGAGGTGGGAAATGTTATAAAAGACATTCCTGGGTCAAGTAACAAAATGGGGATATGGATTAGACAAAACTATGTTAGCAATGTTAAATCTATTTGTAGTAAAACTATCCTGTGCTTAAGAAACAGAGTATCCTTATTCTTAGGAAATCCACACTTCAGTATTTAGGGGTAAAAGGTCATGATGTGTGTCAATCTTAGTCTTAAGTGGTTCAGAAAAAATATTATATGCATGCATACATAAATATTTACAAAGAAAGCACTCACAACAATAAAAACAAATGAGGCAAAAGTGGTAACCAATGGTAAATCTGGGCAAAATACACAGGCAGTCTTTGTACTACTGCTTTATTCTTATAACATTTTTAAACTTTGAATTTTTAAAAAGTTTAAAAAAATAGCTTTTTAAAAACTTCAAAATCTGTGGTACAGCCCACAGCGTTTCAGAAAAACCTTTCCTTATGCTAATACTTCAAAATCTCTGCCCCCTTTGAGTCTCTCAATTCTGAAATCCACATGCCCACACACTAGGTCCTGTTATGCTCGCTCACATCACACAGGCCCCCGTTAGTGCTGAGGCTTTGCAGCGGGAGTGCCAGCACCTACTGCACCTCCTCCTACTAATTATAATTAAACAGACTCAGGAAAAGAGCTCCCTATAAGCCCCAGTACTCACCTGCTGTCCAGAGGATAGCAGGAAACAAGGCCAGCGCAGGGCCCAAATAAACAGGAAGAGAACTCCCCCAGCTCTGGCTAAGTTCCTAGGGAAGAGGCCGGGGAAAGGAAGGGCACTTACAGAAGATACAACCCCCTGCAAGGAACGAAGAGGTTCTACTCGGGGAAAGAAGGCCTCTAAGAACGGTCAACTTTAGAGACGGCTAGGATTGACAGAAGGAAAGTGAGCACAGGGGCCAGTGCGCTTCTACACACCCAGACGCCACTGAAGTAGAAACTGGAGGTTTTCAAGCACAGCACCATTTAGATCCCAGTCAGGAGACCAGAAGAACATAGCCAGATAGTAGAGGAAAGAACACATGCACAGACTTCCCGAAAGCCCCCAAAAGGCCATCAGATCAGAATAATTTCCCACGCAGGCCAAGGAATGGGGTAGAAAAAAGCCTTCTAAGATGCCAAGAAGTGCAGGCTTGCCTACAGTTTTTCCTCCAACTCTAACAAGTATTTCAAACACAAATGAAAAGTGTATGTGCTCTGGAGAGGACATACTAAATACTCAACTTTTCCTAACACAGTTCCCAATAACCCTGTTAGGTTGGCAGAAGGAGTATTACTCTACTTTGAAGAGGAGTACATGGGTTTAAAAAATTCAAGCTCCTCTGCCTTAGGCCAAATACTTATGAAAGATTACTAATTAGTAATTCTATTACTAATTACTAATTCTAATTACTAATTCTAAAATTACTATTTGAGAACAGAAAATACATATAACTGGGGCTCTATTTTAATAGGTACCATGGACAATCGTTTACCATGAGAAACCCCTGAATTTGTCTGCCAAGTTGTCAATAGCTACATTTTCAAATGAAGCTCCTCAAGAGGTGGGCTATAGAATTTAGACTGTCAAAAAGATCCAGACACTCTCCAAAAGTAATTTTTTTAATTCCAAAAAAAACCAAAAACAAATTTTTTTCACCTTAATTAAGTAGAATTTGTGAATTTTTAAAATAATGAATATATAATCTACGTTCTAAAGGAATGTCATGTTAAGCCCAAGAATTAAAATTTTCTGGTTTGTAAACTGCAGTATTAAAATTATACAGTAATAACACTTTGAAATTTAATACTAAACTGGGTGTCAGTCCAACAAATATAATGTTGCCACACCCACACAAAGAACAAATTAAAAGAAAAAAGAGCAAATCTAAATTTGTTCCTTGCTCAACCAGAATAGAACTAGTGCACATTTTTAAGAAAAACACAATTGTGCTAATCAGGCTAACCAAATGGAACAAGCTGGGGTTTGCCCTAAGAAGTAGTCCAAGCACATGGGAACACATGCAACCCTGAGCTTTGAGGGCTGCGGCAGCAGTGGGTCATGACGGACTGCAACCCAAGACAGCAAGAGAAGAAGCAGACTCCGGGACCCGGGACGGACGACCACACAGAGAAGGGAGCCCCAGAGAAGCTGACATGTTCAAAACCCCTGGGGGAAGTAACTGCCCCATGAAAGACTTACTGTTTCTTCAGCTGCCTCTGGCCTCTTCTTTTTGGGCTCCCACTCTCAGACCCGCTACTTGCCTTCAGTGTGTGAGAGGGGAAAAATGATTACAGACTTTAATTCACAGTTCATAGGGACAACACGATCCCCTGCTTCCACAATCTACTCAATAATAACATTATCCAATGTGAGCTTTCAGACAAAAGAAACCTGTGTTTGATCGTGCTCACTCTTCTTTTCCTTCGAAAATTAATTTGTCTGTAATGACAGAGTTACCTCTAACACCGGGAAACCCTCCCTCAGCTTGACTTCTACAAGGGCTCAGTCCAATAAAATTCTCTGTGATGATGGAAATATTCTGTATCTGCAGGGAACAATCTAGTGGCCAGGAGCCACATGTGACTACTGAGCCTCTGACACATGGCTAGTGCGGCTAAGGAACAGAATCTTTCATTTTATTTTACTTTAATTAAAAACTTTAAAAGCTACATGTTAGAGGCAACCAAACGTGATACTGCAGATCTAGAATATCATGTGAAATGCCACAACATTTAGTGTGTCATTAAAGGTGGTGACTGCTGATTTGTCCCATTTTAGACTCATTACAGAGCATGTTCAATCATGAGCCAACAGTGCCCTGCTGACAGCACTAGACCAAGGAAGGTTTATAGTCAGAAACATTTAAGTGTCTCTTTTCCCCCCAAATTAGGGAAACTATTTCTATTGCTGTCTTGTGCCCTATAGAGAATGTGTTAATGGACGTATAAAAGAGGAAAGAACGGACACAACTACGTGACCGGTTGTAACAAACATGGCTCAGCAACCTTGTCCTAGACACTGTGGAAAAAGAAAACTCGGGCAAACCAGCTCAGATGTCATTCAAAATAAAACACCATAAAGGCAATGTGGATGTTAACGGTCAATTAGATTTTTAAAATATGCTTACCAAAACCCACCTCCAACTCAGTAACCTCTGACTATTAACTTTCATCAGAAGAATGCTACATACTTAAGAATAGCAAAGTCCTTCTCTCTCTCTCTCAAAAATAAGCATTAAAAAAAAATTTTTTTTAAAGGGGGGAGGGGGAGTGCCTGGGTGGCTCAGCTGGTTAAGCAAAGTCCTCTTAAGAATACAGAAAGGGGGGGCGCCTGGGTGGCTCAGTCGGTTGAGCGGCCGACTTCGGCTCAGGTCATGATCTCTCAGTCCGTGAGTTCGAGCCCCGCGTCGGGCTCTGTGCTGACAGCTCGGAGCCTGGAGCCTGTTTCGGGTTCTGTGTCTCCCTCTCTCTGACCCTCCCCCATTCATGTTCTGTCTCTCTCTCTCTCAAAAATAAATAAACGTTAAAAAAAAAAAAAAAAAAAAGAATACAGAAAGGGGACATCTCACTGAAGCACAGAAGAGCACCTCTTCAGAATGTGGTCTATACACCTACTACAGAGGTAAGAATTGACAAAAATACCACATGAACTGAGAAAGGTGAGAAAAGTCTATTCTATAGAAACAATAGAACCCAGTAATTACCAATTTTAAAAAACAAACTACTCAGTCTCTCACAATTAGATCAGATTAAATGTGTGTGAATTATTTTATACTGCACACTAAAAACAGAAAGCAAATTTGAATTAGTTAAAACGCTGTATTTAAGCAAATTTTCCTTCCTTTCTCAGAAATAAATCTGAAACAACTTCCACTATTACATTTGTTTACCAAGCAATGACTCATTTTACAAAATGTAGATTAGAAACTAGGTATTTTAAAAGGTAAACTTCTTATAATAATCAATTTCACTTGAAACTTGGAAACCTTAAAAAAGAATAAAAACAAAAATTTGAAGCCAATCTGTACAATACTCTACTAAGACATTCATTATGACACAATCTTCCTGGTAAGTTTCTTCCTTTAAAAGCCACCTGTGGTTTTCCTTGCCATATTAAGGTGAGAAAGCTCACATTAGAGTCACTTAACTCCAAGGCAACAAGTTCAGTCATGTCAATGGTAGCATATACCAGAGTCAAAAAGGATGAGGTAAGATAAGGAGTTTAAATGTATCCCCTTAAAACGTGTCTTTTTCTTACCTCCTCCTTAATATTAAATCGTGATGGTTCTTGTCTGCTTCGGTTTGACCGCCTAACCCCATAAACATCAGGATATTCTTCCCACATCTGTAAAATTAATAGACCATGAGTGAATCCTTTTTGATTTACTATTTTCATTACTGGAACACGTATTTCAATTTAAGAAAATTCAAGTAACTAAATGTCTAAAGGGTGTTTTGTGTCAGTTTTGTTTATGAGACAATAAAGTACCATCTTTATTATTCCGAAACACACTGAAGCTTAACAACGCCTCTTCTTTACTGAATGGCTCTTCAACTACATGGCACACTACATACTCGTCATTAAAACATAAACTTACAATTGAATAATATGGCAAGGCTCCTGCTAAAGACAAAATCTTTACTGATGAATTTGAAGTCCCTAATGCTTTCCAGTATCAGCTATGTCCACACACTGACCCATCTGGGAAATCAGAAACCAAGCAGGGCTCCAACCATCTATTTGTACATTTCCTCTACTGCCTCGGAATGTGTAACGTGCCAGATGTACGCAAATTAGGCACTTCCAACACTTAGCTAGAAGCTCTCAGATGAGAACCACTGTCTCATCTGTACACTGAACCCTGTGTCTCTGTACACTGTATTCTCCAGCAGTAATTACCCTTAACCTTTAGGACTTGACTTTTAGTTACAATCCTCGCTGGTAATAGAAATACATAAATGAAGTTGAAAGGAGAGATTCGTTGAAGAGAAATTTTTTTTCTCAATATATCAACACCATCTTATTTAAAAGATGCAAATCAACAGATGTATAGAAAAAATGTAAAAGACCCTTCCAACCTCTAACGATAACAGTCTAATCCCCCAATCTCACTCTCCTTCCCAAAGATAATTCACACCAAGCATACCATGTGTTTTTCTAATGAAATCAGTCACACAGCGGCAAAATGAATTTGGATGGATTGTGGAACACTGAGATGAAGATGTTTAATAGGAGTTAAACATGTAGAAAAGATGCCGGACAGCCAAGATTAGAAATGTGGGCTTGTTGTCAAAACACAGGTGACAGCAAATGTCATGAAAATATTTAGAAAGTGAAGCCACAGGAGAAGCCACTGGCTGAGACTCGTGAAGTGTGTAGAAAGTGGACCCCAAAAAAGACAAAACTGATGAAAGACAATTCAAAAAGACAGAATGTCACTAAGGCAAGGGAGGATATTATCAACAGTGCCTTAAAAAACAAAGTGCCAAGTAGGCTGAATAAAACCAAAGCCTCCAAAGAAAACAAGCAAGATGTTCCAGGAAAAGGCACTTTAGAACAAGAATCCAACATAATCATGAAACCCAGTGTTCCCAGTTTATAAAGGTGACAAATCCATAATGGCCTTAGAATAATCTCAGAGTCAGGAGGACAAAGGTCCAACCAGGAGGAGTTAGGAATAACCAACTGGCAGGATCTGGGTGACAGGCAGCAGGACACTAAACAAATCTGGCAGAGAAAGGAAGGAGACAAAAAAGTTTACTCTAGCCCTGCTGACCCTGACCCTGACCCCAACCCCAACTCTTACCCCTTTTTGGACTTCTGCTAAAGGTACAAAATTACTCAACACAGGTATTTAAGGAGCTTTTATTAACTGGGGTAGCTAAATCATTTAAGTGTCACTGTACCAGTTAGCTTTATCATTTTAAAATATTAGGCATTCAGGCTCAACTGCTGAGACTATATTACAGGATATACTGTAATGCACACATACTAAAATCATCCTGAGCTCATCTTTGTCCTTTTGAAGGCTATGATATCTAATTCAAGTCTTCAATAAAAAAAAATTAAAAAAAAAAACTGCAACGTATACAGAAAACAAAGAACCTTCCTCAGAAGTTCTCATTTTAGAATAGCATCATTAAAGTCACAATCTGATCAGGATGCCTGGGTGGCCTGGTCAGCTAAGCGTCCGACTCTTGATTTCACCTTAGGTCATGAGCTCATGGTTTGGAGGTGAGTCCTGCATCAGGGTCGGCACTGAGAGTGCAGAGCCTGCTTGGGATTCTCTCTCTCTCTCCCTCTCCTGCTTATTCCCTCTCTCAAAACTAAGTAAGTAAACTGAAAAAAAAAAAAGTCACGATCCAATCATTCTACCTAGTTAGTACATCCATCTACCTGTTAACCTTATTAAGTTTTTGGAATTTATTGCCTTAACTTTGAAAGTGTATTTTAGGAGCACCTGGGTGACTCAGGAAGTGTCCAACTCTTGATTTTGACTCAGCTCATGATCTCAAGATCCTGAAATGCAACCCAGCATCAGGCTCTGAGCAGAACACGGAACCTGCTCAAGACCTCCCCCCCCCCCTCTACCCACTACCCAACTCGCACGTGCACACACACTCTCCCTCAAAAAGTTTTAAACTAAAATGTATTTTAATATTTCTGTCTGAAACTTTACTTATATTTTGAAATTCAGTCTTAGTAATAATTTCTCCTTTCTTAATTCCCTTTTATCTACTTATATAAGGTTAAAAAAAATTATATACACACACACACACACACACACACACACACACACACACACACTCATACACACGGTCTTATAGTTAACAGCTGAGAATCCCGGTCAACTAGATTTCAGTGAAGTTTTAAACACTATGTAAGTCACAGTTTCCATGGTTTCCTTTTACCTTTTCAAGTAAAGAATTCCTCACTGCACAGAAGAAAGTTATATTCAGATGTTTTCTATCCATTATACTTTCTTCAAAAGTGTGTTGTGGTGTTCTGAAAAAAATACCCAGTCTAGATGTAGAGGAAACCAGGCTCAGACATTATCCTCTGAAGATTGCCAAGCAAAGCCTTCTGCTACAAGCCTGGAGAGTAAGTTTCTGAGTTTAGTGATACTCAGAGCAAAATCTCTCAGTGGTAATCTACATGCAGGGTGTTTTTGCATTTCCACTTGTCAAAGGTTCACTGACACACTGAGCAGGTAGACAAGGTGCAATACTTGAGTGTCTAAGTCACTGGTGATGACTGAATTAGCAAGGACAGCTTTCATTTTCTTATCCCTAACGGCTTCAGATGCTTCATCTGTTGAAGCATCTATCAAAGCTATTCTGTAGAACCTGCAGGTAATTTAAAGTTATTCGTACTACTACCAAAATCTGAGTGCTCAGACGAAGATTTCTGTCTTAAGAGTAATAAAAACTGATTTAGCATAAAACTTTCATTAGGACATCTTTTAAGTTTCTAAAAGAATATTCTTTTGCATTTTCAGTGATTTACACCTAACTGTCTCAAAATGGAATTTTAAAAGATAAGCTGTGCTCTTGTGACTAATTAGGCCAAGTCATTAATTTTTCCCCAAAAGGAACGCATCCCAGTTTGTGCATCAATGAGAAGACACTATGCACTTCAATTTTTGCCTTTTTGCATTCTTTGCTACAAGACTCCTCCATTAAGCAAACAAAATCTATATTGCCTAGATGCAAGTAACTTTTTTTCCTGTGAGAAGTATCTTCCTTCCATCCTTCAGAGAAGAAAAATTGCCCTTATTCTTGAACTGTTATTATCCATAACTAAGCTCCACAACTACATTCCATAATCTGTCAGTAATTCACTCTGTAGTGTTCGGTACTATTACCTTTTTTAAATGTTAAAAACCAAAACTATAAAAATTTGTCTTTTTGCCCTGTAATTTGATGGTTCGTGTAATTATTTCCCTTATGGCCCTGTGTCTACTATATTCAAAGAGTAGAACAGAAAGCAATCTTTATATCCACAGACAGTATATTACAAAAGGTGGTGGTAGTTTTCATTATCCGAATACACTAGTGAGTTTTCCATGTGAAATAAAGTTCTGCTTGCTGATCCTAGCCAGCAGCACATTTTCACTGTATAGCAAAGTAGATACCTTCTTCACATCAGCTATCCGTTCCTTCTTAGAGGCTGGCTTCTCTTTGGCTTCTGGAAGGACTGGCTGGGATTTGGAACCCGCCGACTCACTTTCAGATTCCGACTGGCTCTCTGAAGATTCAGAACTGCTATTTGACTCACTGCCATGTCCACTTCCTGGATCGCTGCCCTGCTCACTCTCCGACTGGCTGCCTGAGTCTGAACCCGAAGCCTCTTCAGATGCTGAGTGACTTAATTAAAAAAAAAAAAAAGTACAAGATATAAGAACTGCCACATAAATCTGTTTTTTAAAAATTCCACATAAATCTTTTTTAAAAAGGGGTAAAATGACAGCTGAGAGTAATTCTAGTAATACACAATCAAAATCTTCAAATTCACTTTTACATTCTTATATTGCCAATAATGTCATTATCGTTCCAAACATTCCTAGCAGCGACCATTTCCTGAGTGCTTAGATGATGCCATATACCACTTAATTTATATAAATTAGCTCTTTTACTAAACTCAAAAAGGGCATGTTATTTTCTCCTTCACTCAGATGAGGAAAAACTGAAAAATGAAACCTTAATGACAGGTAAGGAAAAACTAAAACTCAGAAATAATTAAGCAAGTATCCCAAGATGACACAAGCAGAATTTGAAACCAGGTCAATCTGTCAGGATCCACTAAGTCTTATTTGTTCAGTATCAGTCTTTCCGTCCTCAAGACAAATATTCCCCACACTCAAAGAAAAAATCAACACAAAACAAAACAAAACCAAAGCGAAGTTCCCCAAAGAGTAAGAATGCAATCTGGATGCAATTATCTAATCACTGGTTATCAACAATAGGTGCAAATTTGGGGAGTTGCATTGAAAACACACCCACTAACCCCAACCAGAGGTCCTGCCTGGGAATCTCCAGCAGTGAGTTCCAGAGCTGATAGCAGAAAAAAAATAAACAAAAAGAGCACTCTGAGTCTGATGTGAAAGGGTAAACAAATAAAGACTGCTATGGGCTACCACACATACCACCCCTTCCTCATTCCAAACACCCCTGAGGAGGGAGGGACCTAAGTAGGCAGATGACAGCAGAAGCTACAAAACACAAACACCAGAGGCTGTGAAAGACTGAGTATCAATCCTGGAAGCCGAGGAGGCTACATACCCTGCCCATTTTCGAACAGTAAAAAAGCAATTCAGGGGCACACTGGTAGCAGTGAAGCCACTTTAAAGGGAAAGCCCTACAATGAGAAGGAATGAAATCTGGCCATTTGCAGCAACGTGGATGGAACTGGAGAGTATTACGCTAAGTGAAATAAGTCAGGTAGAGAAAGTCAGATATCATATGTTTCACTCATGTGGATCTTGAGAAACTTAACAGAAGACCATGGGGGAAGGGAAGGGGGAAAAAATAGTTACAGAGAGGGAGGGAGGCAAACCATAAGAGACTCTTAAATGCAGAGAAAAAACTGAGGGTTGATGGGGGGTGGGGAAGAGGGAAAAATGAGTAATGGGCATTGAGGAGGGCACCTGTTGGGATGAGCACTGGGTGTTGTATACAAGCGATGAACCACGGGAATCTACCCCCAAAACCAAGAGCACACTGTAAACACTGCATGTTATCCAATTTGACAATAAATTATATTTTAAAAAATAAAAATAAATAAATAAAGGAAAAGCCCTCAACTGGATGGACTCCAGAAAAAGGTGGCCAGTTCAACTCTTCTGCTTAGAGCTAAAGCATAGGAGGCGAGGCTAGCAGCAACCCAGAAGCTAGAGTAACCGTAACTTAACCCAAAGGGCCTTGAGTTCAGCAACCAGGAGATAAAGGGCACGCGGCATGAAGCCCAAAAGGTTAAAGAAGAGAGGCTTCGTATTTACACCCACTGTATCTTCCCAACTAGAAATTAGGGCCTATCAATTGACAAACGTGTCCACACAATGACCAGGGCAGTACACTGGGAACTGGGATTGACCCTCCAAAATCCCACATGATCCACAGTAAGTGCATTACAGCAAAGGCGCCTTTGAGTTAAGATGATGCAGTCAGTGAGGGGGGGAGGTGTCCTAGCCTGGGGAGGGGAAAAGAAGGGAAAAACCATGTATTAATTACCTAATCATCTAATAGGTGCCTGGCCTTACTCTAAGTACTTTACATGTATTATTTTGCTTATTTCCCAGAACACCCTATTGGGAATTTTTATCCCCACGTGAGGGATGAGAAAACTGAGATGGGCAAGGATCCCAACCCCCAAGTCTGGCTCTAATGTCCATATTCTATTTGACCACAAGGGTTCAAAACATTAAGAGACTCAAAAAGTAAACCCTTTCCATGTTATACAATGTCCAAAACTAGCTAGGCATCCCTGTTAACAGGTGATTCACACTTCCAAGGCCTCATCATACTAACTCCTTGGCCCTTTGAACAGTAAAGGCGGACTGATCCAGCTGACTAAAGCATCTGAAGTCACTTATCCTCCACCTGTGACCAAGCATAAGGCAGTCCACCAGGCAAAGAAAACAAAGAGGAAGGCTGGACAGTATAGTTAAAAAGTGCAGGCTGCAGCATCCACAGCTCGGGTCTCAGTCCTCGAGCCTATCTCAGCCTATGCCACTTTTTAACCTGTGCCATCCTCTGTAAGGTCATGAGACAGCTATGACAAATGGCACCTATGACAGCAGCACTCTATAAATGTCGGGGCCTTATCCAAACATTAGACTTTTCAGAATTTCACAATTTCACATTTCCCTTCTAACACAAAGTTCTTCCCAGCTAGTGCTCATTATTAGTGACTCAGAACCATACAATCCATGGCAGTAGCTGGAAACGTTATTACTTTTGCCTCCACCATCTGCTCACAGTTTTAAAGGTCCAGAGGCAGCTCCAGAATTTCCTTACAAGGAGTTTATAAAGAAATCACTTTTCACTTAGAAGGGGAATTAGGAACATACCTGGAGGTTGCACTTACACAGCCAAAGCCCTGAGTGCTTAGAGAGGCCTGGAGGGTGAGGAGTCAGCTGGCCACCTCCCCTCACCCACCCTGGGCCTGATGCTGGAACCATCACGTCTCAGCATGCCGGATGAAACCTGGCCTCCACCTGTCAAGTTCTCAGGACTCAATGCCTAACCATTCCTCCCCCTCCCCCTCACCCCCACTGCCCCAGCCTTACTGAACCACTGAGTACAGAATGAGCCCTAGGATCGCTCACCTCCAATCTCTGCTTGTGACAAACACCACTCCAATTCTTAAAGCCTCAGGTATTACCTTCTCTAGGAAAACATCCTTTGTGCCCTCGCCATTCCTAAATTCAGCACCTTTTAAGTCTTCCATAATACTCTGCCACAGCAACTGTGCCAGAGCAGTTACTCCCATAGGCCACTCAAGGAGGCAGCCTCATTTCAGTCTGCGCGTCAACCACTGGCTCTCGTTACTTTTATTATTTTTTTTTTAATGTTTATTTACTTCTGAGACAGAGACAGAGCATGAGAGTGGGAGGGGCAGAGAGAGTGGGAGACCCAGAATCGGAAGCAGGCTCCAGGCTCCGAGCTGTCAGCACAGAGCCCGACGCGGGGCTTGAACTCACAAACCGTGAGATCATGACCTGAGCTGAAGTCGGTCACTCAACAGACTGAGCCACCCAGGCACCCCGGCTCTCGTTACTTTTAGCAATGACACGTCCCAGCCTAGGGGATAGACTCCAAAGCCCCAGTTGTTAACATCCGTGCCTCTTTGCCTCCCCATTTGTCCCATCCTATGCAAGTAATTTGGTCACTTGTTGACCTCCCTAACAGATGTGAGAGCTAAACTGTCTTCTTTGACGTTTGCTATGCCTAGTATGCATGCTAGAGAACAGAATGGAAAGGCGGACTTACTGACTTTGCTAGAATATGCAACCGTTTTGAAACACTTGAAATGAATGGTTTTTTTAATTACTGTAATGCATAGTATCTCCAGACAAGGGATTAAGGCTGAAATCTCATTTTGGCAATCACCACCAACTAAAATTGTCACAAGACCTTAGTATGATCCATATAGTGCCATGAAACACAAAACATTCCAACAACAACCAGACAGAAAATATTCAACTCCCAATTTTAAAGACACAGGAAGTCACAAATAGCATTCATCTGCTGAAGATAACTAGAATAGTCCAATGCTAATAGTCCAGTTAGCATTTTGTGCTGAAAAGCAAGAATCACTGCAGATGTGATGGAAATGTCCCAAACCAACACCCACAACGGGGTATGTGTATATGTACGCTACATCACTCCCTTTAAATTGCCCCAGTTACTATGAAAACTCTACTTTTATTTAATCTGTCCCCAATTAGTGGGACATTTAGACTATTTTTAAATTGTTCTCTTAACCAACAAGCCACAGATATCCTTGATATACTTCCATATTTCTATATTTCTGAGTAGAATATTTATATTTCCAAAATGTTCACCGTAACTAATAAAATATACCTATCCTAGTATATGCCTTCTGCAGCTGTACATTTGTGTTTGTGGAGGGAAGCGACCTCTAGAAATGTAACAGTGCACACAATACCTTTTAAGAAAGAAAAAACCACCACCTATGTTGTTAAGAGTGGTTTATTCATGGGGGCGCCTGGGTGGCTCAGCCGGTTAAGTGTCCAACTTCGGCTCAGGTCATGATCTCATGCTCCATGAGTTCGAGCCCCTCGTCGAGCTCTGAGCTGACAGTGCAGAGCCTGGGGCCTGTTTCAGATTCTGTGTCTCCCTCTCTCTCTCTGACCCTCCCCCACTCATGCTCGGTCTCTGTCTCAAAAATAAATAAACGTTGGGGCGCCTGGGTGGCTCAGTCGGTTAAGCGGCCGACTTCGGCTCAGGTCATGATCTCGCGGTCCGTGAATTCGAGCCCCGCGTCGGGCTCTGTGCTGACAGCTCAAAGCCTGGAGCCTGTTTCAGATTCTGTGTCTCCCTCTCTCTGACCCTCCCCCGTTCATGCTCTCTCTGTCTCAAAAACAAATAAACGTTAAAAAAAAAAATTTAAAGAGCGGTTTACTCTGTTGGATGAGTTATTTCAAGTATATTAATGGAAACCATCAACTACTTGTGTAATTTAAAAAAAAAAAAAAATCAAGTAAGCATGAAAAACCAAACCTCCAAAGAAACAAACACCAAATTCACAACTGCACTTACCTCTGGGGGCTGAGGGAGACAGATGTGATCACAGAATAATATTGGTGATGTTACATGACTGAAGCTGAGTGGTGAGTTCATAGTTGCTCATTATATAAGTATCAGTCTTTTTAACACTTAAATGTCTCATAATATATCCAGACAAAAGAATCAAATGCAAGGCAAGAGATACTAGTACCCCAATCCTACACAAAATGAGCTACAGATTTGAAAGAAAGACTAAGTGTTTTTTAAATTATTTTTGAAACCAGAAAGTCATATTTAGCAGACTTAAAATAATATTTAGGGAAAAAAGGTGTTTTTTAAAAAAAAAAGGCTAACATCATATTCAATGTCACTGAAAAGGCAGAAAGCTTTTCCTAAAAGATCAGGCACAAGTCAAGTGTGCCCACTCTCACTGCTCCTCCTCAACACAGTACTTTAAGTCCTACCTAGAACAATCAGGCAACAAAAGGAAATATAAGGTAACTGAAAAAGAAGTGAAATTGCTTCTATTTGCAGATGGCATGATTTTACATGGAGAAAATCCTAAAGTCTCAACCAAAAGGTTGTTGGGTCTAATCAATGAATTCATTAAAGTTGCAGGATACAAAATTAACCTACAAAAATAAGTCCTATTTTTATACACTAAAAATGAATTTTCTGAAAAAAGAAAATCGATCCCACTTACAATAGCATCACCAACAATAAAGTACTTAGGAACACATTTAACTGTGGAGGTTAAAGATCTCTATTCTGAAAACTGCAAGACATTAATGAAAAGAATAAAAGACTACACAAATGGTGGGCACCTGGCTGGCTTAGCCAGTGGAGCATGTGACCCTTGATCTTGAGGTTATATATTCGAGCCCCACATTGGATGTAGAAATTACTTAAAAATAAAATCTTTTAAAAAAAAAGAAAAATATTTGGTATTCATAACTTGGAAGAATACTGTTAAAATGTCAGTATTATCGGGGCGCCTGGGTGGCGCAGTCGGTTAAGCGTCCGACTTCAGCCAGGTCACGATCTCACGGTCCGTGAGTTCGAGCCCCGCGTCAGGCTCTGGGCTGATGGCTCAGAGCCTGGAGCCTGTTTCCGATTCTGTGTCTCCCTCTCTCTCTGTCCCTCCCCCGTTCATGCTCTGTCTCGCTCTGTCTCTCTCTGTCCCAAAAATAAATAAAACGTTGAAAAAAAAAAAAAAATTTAAAAAAAAAATAAAAAAAAAAATGTCAGTATTATCAAAAACCATCTACAGAGTCAATACAATCCCTATCGAGATTCCCATGGCATTTTTTACAGAAAGAGAAAAAGCAATTGTAAAATTTATATGAAACCACAAAAGACCCCAAAGAGCCAAAAATAAATACAAAATTTTTTAAAAATCTTGAGAAAGAAGAATAAAGTTGGAGGCATCACACTTCCTGATTTCAAATTATAAAGCTATAGGCATCAAAACAGGATACTGGCATTAAACAGACAAACAGACCAACGGAACAGAATGTGAGAGCCCAGAAATAAACCCAAGCATACACAATCAACTAATATTTGACAAGAAAGCCAAAAAAAAAAAAAAAGCAAAAAAAAAAAATGAAGGGAGAACAGACCCTCTCTTCAATAAATGGTACTGGGATAACTAGATATTCATATGTAAAAGAATCAAATTGGACCCATATGCTACACGACTCAACAAAAATTAATACAAAACATAAACTAAAACCATAAATTTAAGACCTAAAACCATGAAACTCCCAGAAGAAAACAGAAATAAAGCTGCTTGACAGTAATGTTGGTAATAATTTTTTGGATATGACACCTAAAGCACAAGCAACAAAATCAAAAATATACAAGTGACTGGGTGGCACCTGGGTGATTCACAGTCTATTAAGCATCCAATTCTTGCTTTTGGCTCAGGTCATGATCCCAGGGTCATGAGATGGAGCCCCACAATGCCTGAGATTCTCTCTCTCCCTCTCTCTCTGCCCCTCCCCTTTGTGTATGCGCTCACACGCACTCTCAAACATTTAAAACTAAATAAATTATCTTCTGCACAGCAAAAGAAACCATCAACAAAGTGAAAGACAACCTACCGAATGGGAAAAAAATATTTGCAAATAATATATCTGATAAGGAGTTAACATCCAAAATATACAAAGAACTCCTCTAACTCAATAGCAAAAAAAGAAACTATTTAATAAATTAAAAATGAGTAAAGGACCTCAACAGACATCTCTCCAAAGATATACAAAAACCCAACAGGTACATGAAAAGGTGCTCAACATCACTACTCAGTAGGGAAATGCATGTAAGAGCCACAATGAGATGTCACCTCACATGAGTTCAGAATGGCCATCAACAAAAAGAGGTAACAAGTGTTGACGAGGACACTGAGAAAAGGGAATCCTTGTCCACTGCTGGTGAAATTGTAAATTGGTACAGTCCCTATGGAAAACAGCACAGAGGATACTCAAAAAAATTAAAAACAGAACTACCATATGACCCAGTAATCCCACTTCTGGGAATATATCCAAAGGAAACCAAAACACTAACTCAAAAAGATATACCTGCACCTCCATGTTCATGACAGCATTTACAATAACCAAAACATGGAAACAATCTAAGAAAAAGAAATACCGTGTAGTCTCACACGTGGAATCTAAAGTAACTAAAAAGTAAATAAAATAACTTTTTAAAAACTCATAGGGGGTGCCTGACTGGGTGGCTCAGTCAATTAAACACCTGACTTCGGCTCAGGTCACGATCTCATGGCTCATGGGTACCAGCCCCACTTCAGGCGCTCTGCTGTCAGTGCAGAGCCCGCTTTGGGTCCTCCATCCCCTTCTCTCACTGCACCTCCCCCACTCACGTTCTCTCTCAAAAATAAACAAACGTTAAAAAAAAAAAAATCTCATAGGAAAAAAGAGATTAGACTCATAGTTGCTGGATGCACTGAGAGGAGGGAGAACTGGAGGAAGGTCTTTCCAAAAAGGTGCAAATTTCTAGTTATGAGATAGGTAAGTAATAGGGACATAATATACCAGATGACTATAGCTAACACTGCTGTAGGATTTATCTGAAAGTTGTTGAGAGTAAATCCTACAAGTTCTCACTACAAGAAATTTTTTTTTTTTTTTTTTTTTTTACTATACCGGTATAAGAAGATGGGATGTTAGCCAAACCCACTGTGATAATCATTTTACAGTATATGTGAATTAAAACACCATGCTGTATGCCTTAAACTTACACAGTGACATATACCAACTGTTTCTCAATAAAACTGGAAAAAAAATGATATTACCTTTACAAGAAAAAGAGTCTTAATAAAGGTACAACTCAATTAATTTGCATACTTCTTTCCTAGGAGGATAAGCTCCTAAATGTTGAAAAAGGAGTATTCTTTAAAAAAAGAAAAGAATATTTAAGAAACAAAAATTATAAACACTGACAGTCTAGTTATTCCCTCCAAAGGCAAGATTAAATATTACGCAGACTTGCTATTAATGCCAAACTATAATACAAAATAACTGTCAATACTAAATTGTAGCTTATGATGCTGATGTACCGGGGTCCAACTGAGTTAGTAGGAGAGGAGACCTTTAATCAGGCTTTCACCTAAACAAATAAAGTAATAAAATGAACAGATTTCAAAGGCATTAATAGGGATAAAGCAATTAAAAATGGAATATTCTGGGGGTTCCTGGGTGGCTCAGTCAATTGAGCATCCGACTGTTGACCTCGGCTCAGGTCATGATCCCAGGGTCACAGGGTCCAAACCCACATCAGTCTCCAGGCTGAGCATGAAGCCTGCTTAAGATTCTCTACCTCTCCCCCTCTGCCCCCTTCCCACTCGTGCCCTAAAATAAAAAAAAAAGGAGTACTCGAGAATCTACCACATATACAAAATCCTCATGAAAAGTAAGTGTATCTTAAAGTTACTCCAAACCTAATTTGCAAACAAGTCTTGTAATTTTTCATGGAACAATCACGACACGGGAAAATCAGTGCAAAAATAATGAAAGGGACTTTCGTTAAAACTGTGATTTTAGGGGCGCCGTCCGACTTCAGCTCAGGTCACGATCTCACGGTCCGTAAGTTGGAGACCCGCGTCGGGCCCTGGGCTGATGGCTCAGAGCCTGGAGCCTGCTTCTGATTCTGTGTCTCCCTCTCTCTCTGCCCCTCCCCTGTTCATGCTCTGTCTCTCTCTGTCTCAAAAATAAATAAACGTTAATTAAAAAACCAAACAAACAAAAAAAAAAAAACTGATTTTAGATTCTAATAGGAAATAAATGTTTATGAAAAAAAGCTTAACACTTCTCACTTGTAGATAGAAGTGGATTTGGTAGCTCTTCAAAATCCTTTTTGAAGGTGGCAGAAGTGTAGTGTGAAGTGTATTTCACAACTGGACTTTGAGAGCAAGCAGCACTGGAATAGCTCTTGTTCCAGTTTTAATTTATTACCGTTTCCCACATGGCCACAAGAGGGCAGCACAGCAACATGTCAGTTAGAAAGCCTGTGGGTTCTCTGCCCGAGAGCTGCCATTTCAGGCTTTGGGTAGTGTTTACTTTCCTAAACACTTAACAAAATGGCTGAACTGCTTGGCAGAGGATGTTTTTTTTGTGTTGGTGATAGAAAAATCTGGTAAAAACAAAGCAATCTACACTGGAACTCCTTAAAACTTATTTCCAGACTACATTCTACCAATGATATAATAGCTGATATTTATGGAGCACTTACGCATCAGGCATGGGCAAAAATTGCCCTCTAAATCCCTACAAAAACCCTCTAAGACAAATTATCCTCATTTATAGAAAGTCTTAGCCCAAGTGTGTACACATATGTTATCCATCAGCCCCACAGTATGAATTATGGAATCTACACTCTTCAACTCTAACTGGTATTGCTATCCCCGCCACGCATACATACGTTCTTCAGTTAAACAGATCCTTAAACCACCCAAGGTTGATGCAGAATGATTCCTTCTCAATCACTTCTATGTGTTTGAAGAGTACAAAAAGGCAAAGATCATTAAACCATGCGTTTCTTATTGATAAAAAAAAATACTGGGTGTAGTTCCTTAAATAAATGGAACTGCATTTAAGACCTTTAAGACCTCCTCCACCTCTAGTTCAAGTCCTACTATTCTGAAGAATAAGCTACATTATAAACAAGGTTAAAAGACAAGTAACAGACTGAGAAATTTCAATGTATGCACAACAAAGGATTTCTACAGAGAACATAAAAATAACCACTGATCAAAGAAAAATCCAGTAGAAAACTAGGGAAAGGAAAGGGACATGCAACTACAGAAGAAAAACTGAGATGGCCAAGAAACTTATAAAAAGAAATTAAACATCAGGGGTAATTTGAAAATGTATTATCACAACAGATTAGTTCACATTCACCTGCTTTGTAGAAATTAAAATGTATGATAGTATTAAGTGATGGGGAGGAAACAGGGGAGACAGTATTCATACACCATTACTGAAAAAGCAATCAGCAGATGCTTTGCAAAGCAACGTGGCATTTTCCAGTAAACCTCAAAATATGCATATGAATCATGCAATTAAATCTGTGAGTATATAACCTGGCAAATTATTGAACTTGTGCAGGAGGTGGGAAGTATAAAAACGTTCACGGCTTTGCTCATAAAAAAAAGGGGGGGGGGAGGAAATAATCTAAATTTAGATTCATACTGTGCAATTAAATACAAGTTAGACCTAGTAGGGATTATATTTATAAATGTCACCATGACAATTTCAAAAACTATTCAATTTTTAAAACAAAAGCACATTACATGAACCATGTACATTTTTAAAATACCAAGGTTTTTAGATGCCACGTTCATGAAAGTGACTAAGGAGAAGGGGCAAATAGGATTTTAGCCGTATCTAACTTGTTTAAAGCTTTAATTGTAGTCTTTCAATTTTTCTGAGTTTTTCTGAATTTCTCAAAAAAGAGCTATGTTTCTAAGATTGCAGAATTGATCAGTATTCAGAAGCAGACCTTCCTGCAGTACCTCCCAAATTAAGAAACTCAGTGCTAATGTGGAAAAAACACCTACCTTTGATAAGCATGTTCCTAACATTTTCAACCGGTGCCAGAGGAAACCTTGTCTTGATCACGCTACTTCTGCTCCTCCACTAACCAAATAACACTGAGTAGTCCTAAATAGCTTAGGAAGCATCAAACAAATGGCACTCAGGCACACAAACCATTAGGAAAAAAGTGAACTATAGCAAGAAGCCTAGATGAGGTACAAACCTAGATAATCGTTTCACAAAGAGCTACCCAATTCAGATCTGGCAAGGCACGAAGACTAGACAAGGATAGGACAAGCTCTCTGCAGGAAAGAACATGAAAACTTTCTAACCCACCAAGTAATGAAAACAGGTACCAGGGGGAAAGCTGTTCCTATAAACCTATCATCTCAGGTGGGTACCATTTAGAACCCTGAGGACAGATGGGACTAGTCTGAATTCCTTTCAGAATATTTAAAGTCTTATCTTTCCTTACTAACCTTTAGGCTATGATATTTAGACTTTCGAAAGATAACAACTCCAACAGTTCAAAGGAGATTTAAAAGTCCTGAATGCTAACCTCAATAGTAAGTGCAACTTCTGCCCCCACAGAGTCAGAGGAGGGAAGTACGGTCCTTGGATCAAGCCACAGAAATCAATCAGAACGGTGCGAACTCACAACTTTCTCAGTACTCACGGTGGCAATACTCACTGTGGCAGGCACTTTCCTAAATGTTATAGACCAGTTTCTTAAGTGTGCCATTACTGACACTTTGGGCCCGATTAATTCATTCTTTGCTATGGGAGGCTGTCCTTACACATTGCGCGAGGTTTAGCAGCATCCCTAGCCTCTACCTAGCACACACCAGATGTACCGTAGCTCCAAGCAAAAAGATCTCCAGACACTGCCAAGTCAGGGAGGGGTTGTCCCTAGTGGAAAACCACTGCTTTCAGACGTATTATTTTATTTAATTCTAACTTCCCTGAGACACATACTCTTCCTTTATTAAAAGATAAAGAAACAAGCTCAGAGGTTCTTGCCCAAGATCATACACAGCTAAAAAGCAGAAGAGAGATGAAAATTCTTGTCCCAATTAGCTCTTATTTCCCAAACCTGCATCAGCACTAGAAACCACCATAGTTTTTGTTCAAGATAGATTCCTGGGACAAGTCCTCCCAGACCTGACTGAACTCAAATATCCAGGCAAGAAGGCTGGGAGTACGTTGAACAAGCACCCAAAGTGGCTCTTAGCAAGTAAATCTGGGGGCTTAAATGCCTCTGTAAAGCTAAGTTCAGTAGGAACTTTTATTTTTTTTTTTTTTTTTTTTTATGTTTTGGTAAATCAAGCAAGGGAAATGGAGAATCTGACCCATCACCCTCTGCCCTCAAAGTCACAACTTCCCAGCCATATGCTGCTCTATTTGAATGTCAAATAACCTTATACAGGAACTGAAGACACTCAACATTTTCCACACCCACCACATTCAAGACCTATTTCCCTTCAGGGCACGTCTCTAGAACACTGTTTCCAACCCTGGCTATTTATGCCAACAGACCCACCTGGAATGCTATCTCCCCTGCCCTACCACTACTTAACCCCTAAAATCCCATCAGGTAAGGGGCCTTTTAAAAGTTCTCAAGTGATTCTGATGCAAATGCTATCTGGGAAGTAAGTAAGGGAACTAAATTTAGAACAAAACAACAAATTAGAAACCTGGTCTTCATAAATAAATCACTGCCAAACCCAAAGTGTGTGGGGGAGCAATGGGAGTCAGACTGCAAAAGGATGGGGTTCCTCTGCAATTCCCAGTACCTCCCCCTCCCAGACACCTGTCTTTCCTCGTTTCCCCAACTACCCCCGTGGGAATTACTTCACCAGCAACATCTTCACTAGAAATTCTTTATGCAAAATGACTTCTTGAACTTTGTTTCCAGTATCAATCAAGCCTAAAATGTATTTTGAGTTTTCGGTTTAAGTTTTTTAAGAAAAGAGTACAGGATTATTCTAGATTTTTACTATTTTCCCCTACTATAGTTTCCTCGTAACCATTTAATCAAATGACAATTTTTTTTTTTGATGGCAACTTTTTTTTTTTTTTTAACGTTTGAGAGACAGAGTGTGGGACAAGCAAGGGAGGGGCAGAGAGAGAAAAGGACAGAGAAAATCCCAAGTAGGCTCCGAGCTGTGAGCGCAGAGCTCAACTCGGGCTCCATCTCACAAAGTGTGAGATAATGACCTGAGCCAAGATCAACAATAGGACGCTTCACCGACTGAGCCACCCAGGTGCCCCTTGATGGCAATTTTTGACAAGATGCTTAAGTGACCCTGAAACCAAACTGCCAGTGTTTAAATCCAATGCCACCATCTGCTTCCCCTAATGCCTGTTTTCTATCGGCAAAATAGGGTAATGATAATCACACCTGTCTCAGACTTGTGAAGACTACCCAAATTAACACATACAGAGGACTGGTTCTAACAAGTTCCAAGCTCACAGTAGGTACTATAAATGATAGCTATTGTGTCTTTCCAAAGCATACAACATAGTTTCCATTGAAATACCTCTCACAATCATCTCATTTGTTGGTTTGGTATGTTACTGAAATGCAAAATTACAAGGGAAACCAGCGTAAATAAATCTGAGAAGTATCTGCAAATCCTTGTTATGTATACAACGCAAGTGAAGGAACACAATGGGATGGGTATAAAAGAGCTCAGCAGGGTGCCCCCCACAGGCCTTCAAAGGAAGAGAGTTCTGTGACAGTTAACCTGGGGAGCTGGCTAACCAGAAGGTCACTAGCATTTCTGCTACACTAACCATCACATTAAATACACAATGAAAAAGAAAAAAACAAAACCCACTTTCAGTGCCTGACAGAGTAACCACTCCAAAAAGCATAAATCTATTCCAGTATTTTCACACAAAATGCTTACCACATGCTGCTTTCCTTTATGATACAATCCAAAATGAAAGATTACCAGCATTACAGGCACTGCTTGACTTAGAAATAAACCATACAAATGCCATTCCTGAGGTTTATTATCCTATTGTATTCTCTTTTATTTTTTTTAATGCTGGGGACAATTCACAACCCACCACTGTAAATAATTGCTTCACAGCAGAGCCCACGTCCACTGCTTTCAACAGTCACCTGAATTAGCTGTTAAGGAAAGGGGATTCTGAATGGAATGCATTCCTGCATTCAAAAGTCAACTCTGGAATCCAAACTTTTAGAGGGATCTAAAAAGGGCTTAAGTAGAGAATTCTAGTAAAGAAGAGATGCACTAGAATTTAAAGCAATTAGGACAAGAATTCAAAAATCTTGGAGTCAAAACTCCATCAGCATTCACTGTTAAAGGTATGCGACTGCTGGATCCAGCATGACATTTAATGCGGA
Source organism: Panthera uncia (assembly GCF_023721935.1). Lineage (NCBI taxonomy): Eukaryota > Metazoa > Chordata > Mammalia > Carnivora > Felidae > Panthera > Panthera uncia. The sequence continues at coordinate 131,627,267 of NW_026057582.1, forward strand.
AACTGTCCATCTTCCATCAAGCATACAACAACCCTTAGGAGAGCCCCACCCACTTTTGCTTCCAGATCTCTAAACCAAGTTTTTGGTAAAACTGCCCAAAAGGGGCATAGAGAAAATGAGGCAACGGGAACACCGACAGTTAGAAGAGAATACAAGAGGGGCGCCTGGGTGGCTCGGTTGGGCGGCCGACTTCGGCTCGGGTCATGATCTCGCGGTCCGTGAGTTCGACCCCCGCGTAGGGCTCTGTGCTGACAGCTCAGAGCCCAGAGCCTGTTTCGGATTCTGTGTCTCCCTCTCTCTGCCCCTCCCCCATTCATGCTCTGTCTCTCTCTGTCTCAAAAATAAATAAACGTTAAAAAAAAAAAAAAAAAGAAGAGAATACAAGAGGTGCTCTGTCAAAAGAGGCGAAACACATGCAAACATACGGAAACACGCAACTGTAAACCACATGGAGGGCTTTGGAAAATTAACTCAATCCTGGGGAGCTGGGCTGAAGAACCTTACGATGCTCTCCAGAGCCTGATACAGAAACAAAAAAACAGAATTCAACTCCCTCACAAACCAAAAGGAAAGGAAATGAAGAAAGTTGGGGAACCAACAACACAGAAATCTTAAGCCTAGACTACAGTCCTAGCAGAATAAGACTGAACTCTGGACGTTATGCTGAGTCCAATATATGATGATATGCTGAGAATGGATTACTAAGAGCAAGCCACAGCCAAGTAGACATTGGTTGGAAATATTGCAATTACATCTACATCCGAAGAGCACTGCTACTTGGTATTCATTATTCACTCTTGCACAGCTTGAGAGGGGAAATGAGGCAGAGGGTAAACCAGGGCAATAACCACTAGCTCCAGAAGAGGGGTAAAAGGGATCTATCTAGTCAGAGTTAAGTGCCACGGGTAGGGCTGTGACTCACACAAGAAGTTGTTCTGGTCCAGGAAGAATCATACTCTCCCTTCAAAAGGCTGGCTTTCTCAGAAAGAAATTCTAGGAGAAGATTAACTGCAAAACATACCCAAGGTTTCAACTAACAAAAACGGACTTGCCTTTTTTTTTTTTCATGTTTATGTTTGAGACAGAGCATGAGGAGGGGAGGGACAGAGAGCAAGAGGGAGACACAGAACCTGAAGAAGCAGGGTCTGAGCTGTCAGCACAGAGCCTGAAGCGGGGGCTCGAACTCACCCCAGACTTGCCTTCTAAAATCATTTTAACAACCCTCTCTCCCAAGTGGCCTAAAAGACCTCTTGTGGGAGGCCAGGACGCCAACTTCAACTCTCAGGAACCATTTGGCTCTTAATGAAGCACAGGAGAGGGAAGAAAGTAAAGCATTAGAAGTAAAACATTACTCACAGCTTACATTTAATAAGCACTTTCAACGTAACCGCCTCCTTGCGAATCACTATATAGGCATTATATTACTTAACTTCATTACCCAATGAAGAGTATCATTATCCACATTTTTAAAGTCAGGAACCTAAAAATCCAACAAGTACTTCACTGGCCTAAATTGGAGAAAGTTTTCAGTACTCAAGGAAACATTGTACTGGTGGGTATTAGGTACACAGCTCTTGTCAGGCATTGAGGTTAACAGTTAAACACACCACAAATAACAAAATAACTTCCTAGATTGAATTCAAAGTATAAAATCAGAACCATCCTTAAAATGGTGCTTTCGCCAAAGCTCCAGCATTTCCCCGAAACCATGGAGACTTTCCTGTAAAGGGAATTTAAAGTACTTTTCAGTATGAAACATAATCCAGACGATGTCACTGAAATAACGGAGAAAGGTGACCCTAACCAAATATCGTAACAATAAAATACTAAACCGCAACTGTTTCAAAATGTAGCATGAAAGGCTTCCTTCCATATACCTAGGTTCTCCAGGATTTATTTCACAAAAGGCTCATTATTTCCCACCTCATAAATTGCATTCGAGCTTTTTTAAAAAAAAGTCCCTCTCCCCAGACTTGTCCTGTTAATTAAACTATGTAGGAGACAAGGTCATAACAGACATTAAAAAAAAAAAAAAAAGTGTTCCAACACTGTGCTTAGTTACTGATCACAACGTAAACATACAACAGACTTTAAGCATAGATATTTGATGGTATTTGGTATTTGATGGGCATTTGATGACGCAGTCAAATTTTGTTGTTCTGGCTTTACACTAATTAACACTGAAGTTCCAAAGCAACAGCAATTTAACCAATTTTACCAAGGTATGAATTTCAATTCAGTGCCCAGGCAGGCTGGAAAGGAGGGAATTGCTCAGCTATGACAAGCACCCAGTAGAGTTTATTTGTATACTAATTCTTAGGCGATTAAAAAAAGTTTCTTGGCTCACCCCCCCCCCCCCCCCCCCCCCCGTTCCTCAAGAAAGCCAATTGAAATCTAAGGTTTTTTACAAAGGACCTAAAACACCTTTTTAAAAAAAAGCGAAAACAAAAACAACTCATAAGCAGAAAAAACTTACTAGGTGACAGAGCAGTCACTCACAATTTGTGTTAGGAGCAAGTTTACAGTAGTACCCCATCTTACAGGAGAAAGGATAGGAGTCTGGAAAGCTCAGTGACCTCAGGAAGCATCTTTCACAACTGTTAGGGATTTGCTATACGAGGGAGGGGAGAGGAATAAACTGATTATAAAATCTGTGAGTTTCAGATAACTGTCAGGTAAAATTCAACTGACCTTCCAGATTCACCTCTCAAGCAATAACTTGGTAAACTTTGCACAGCACTCCTTATCAAATATTGTCTGATGACGTTCCCGCGATGACTTAATCTTTACAGAAGATGCTAATTCCTAAGGTGCCAAATATCAATTGGAAATTGTAGGTTTTAAAACCGAGAAGTCAAAGAAATTAAAGACAGAAGAAAAAGGCACAAAAGTCTTAATGGACAAACCTAATCACTCTGGCTCCTGAAAAAGTTCACTGGTTCCACGTGGCATGCCAACAGCTCATAGATAAATTGCTATTATTCAAATATGCATTTTAACACACACAGTATCTATTTTGGACTAAACACCCTCAACAGAGTAGTTTATATCCTGGAACATGACTGCAATGCTACTGAATTCTACCACAGTTTTTAGAAACTTAAGGACAGTTAGCGAATAACAAAAATTTAATCCAACTAACAAGAAGCCAATCTCAATAATACACAGAAAGAACCTTCATTCTTGTTGCTTTGGATGCACTTCAGAAGTTCCAAACACCAGTCAGTGATCAAGTTCCATGACAATTTACCTCTATCTAAAGCTAATTCGTTTATATATAACTTACAATTGAGCATACAATTTAAAAATCCATTATCAAATCTTTGATGAACAAGTCTATAAAACCGAAAATCCTGTTTCACCTAATGTTTCCATAAACTATCCAAAGAATTCTTCCTGAAGAATCGAGACTGTGGGAACCTATAAAACCCACTAGTACAGTGAATTTTACCTTTTATAAACTTCTCCAGAAACTTAAGATATGCCTAGGTAAACCTCTATCTATGGTCCACATCTCTCTGCAAGTGACAGATCTTACTCGGTAAGAAACTTCTGACATATGGCCAACTAAGTGACAACTCACTCCTGTCGGTGCTAAAAGGACTCCAAAAGCACAGAATTTTTTTTTTTTTTTTTTTTTTTGTTAAGGTGCAGAAGGAAAACAATACAGCCTTTCCTTCAGGCTGAAATTCATTACGTGTAACTGAATAATGAAGTCATCATCGCTAACCTCTAATTTCTTTTTTTTTTTTTTTTTCAAACAGAAATCCCTGCAAAGGGTTTCCAAACGAGACAGACCATGAGCATAACCACAGCACTGTAATCAGTTTACCAGGACCAAAGTAAAATCTCCAGAATGGGAGATTTGAGATGTTTCCCAAGGTTCTTCCGGGTGATCCATTCCACTATCAACCAAGTTTTGGGAGTCACCGTTCTCTAGCTAAGTGCTGCTAACACTTAAAAGTTGTTTTATAACACTTGTTTGCATAGTAATGGATGCCTCATGCTGTCTTATTTTTTAAAGCTAACTTAATATTTATAGTTACTTTGTGAAAACTCCTAAGCTGCTTTCTTATTCCAGAGTTAATGTTAATCATAAACCACTTTGCACATACTGACCTGAGTTTTCCTCCATCAAATGCCAACTGAGAATATGTACGGTACCAAGTAAAAATGCACGGGGACGGGGACAAGTTCAAATAATCCTCCCTTTTTTTATGAGCCATGATCACCCAACAGCTGTAACACCCGTTAAGACCTTTCACTGTAAACAAAAATATCTCCTCTTGACAGTGAAAAGGTTTTGGCCAATGGTGACACAAGATAAAGTTTACTAATCTCTTCACGCTGAAAAAAGGTAAAAAAAAGGAAAAAAAAAAAAAAAGGCCCGCTAGAATATGATAAAGGAAAGCGAAAAATGTAAAAACTGGTAGGTTTTCGATTTGAAGGCTTCCGAATAGTGCCTTCTACTTTCTCCAAAAGTAGAAGCCGCTTTCTGAGAAGCCAACCCTTCCGAGGGAAGGGCAAAGAAAATACACGCTGCAGGGTGTGGACTAAGAGGAAGGGCGCAGAGGACTGCCAGAGGCGAAATCGGCCGGGTGACCACCCACCGGAAAGCCCCAGTCCGGGTCGCTTCCCCTTCCTTTTCCTACCCCGCGCCCCCAAAGCTGCCGGCTCCCCAGACGAAGAGGCAGCACCCCGGCTGCGCACGCAGCCCTACGTCACTGCGTTCGCTCCTCCTAGGAGCGAGGGGACGCGCCTGACGTCACGGGGCGGGGCCTGCCGAAGGCCGCCGCTGTTGACCCGCTGTTACCAGGCGTGCGCACAGCCAATCAGCAGCATGCGCCGGCGCCGGCCGGCCTTTGAACTCGGCACGGCAACTTCCTGCTGTTTGGCGAGTACACAGTGCAATGCAGTATGTCTGTCAGCGCTGCGGCACAAAGGAACAGCCATTTTGTGACTGAGCTGGACCTGCACCAAGATGCCAGGGGCTCACGGAGCTGCTGCCCGCGCTACCTACCAAGCTGCCCCTTATTTTCGCACCAGAGAACCAAGAAAGGGGAGGCTGGGGGTGGGAAGGAGTTTTGATATTTCAAGTTTCAGTTCGATTTTGTCTTCTCAAAAATCCCGATTCTTAAGAATTATCAGCATCATAAAATGGCTGCCACTTAAAAAACTGCCTGTTCAGTCCACAAGCAACTGCATTATGCCATTTCTAATTAGCCCCAGGCTTTTAGAATAACTGCTAAAAGGCTGATTAAAATTTGCCCACATCGGAGGTTGACAGAATAAATCTGGTTCAAAGGCAGACGATTTAGAGATAAATTTAATAAACTGTGTTTTTAGATAAAATTGCAAACGCAGCGTCCTAGAACAAACAGAACTCTTTGTGTGCACACACAGTTCCAATCACATTCCCTTCTCTCCTGTCTCCATTCTTTAATATTATTGGAGTTATCCCAAACTGCCAATTATTTGGGTAAGAAGTGTGTGGTATACATTTCCATGTATGTCCATCACTAAAACTTTGTTTTAAATATTTAGAAACTTGACAAATCTATCAAGGTATTTTTAAATTCGTATTTTTTGAAAATGAACTTTTTATCTTCAGAAATCACGATATGCAACGTGTAACATACTTAAAAGCATTAACAAAATACAGGAGTAACATACAACTTTATGTAATAACTATTAAGTTGACTGCATTATTTCCAAAACAGGGAAGTATCAGGTTTACCTAAACTTGCACTCAATCCTTTCATATCTATCTAAAGTAATTCTAAGTTTACTTGACCTGCAAACTCCTCCCTCCCCCTCTTGTGGCTCAGGATACAAAATTTTTGTAGTATTCCCTGCACACTAGACTTTGTGCCACAGAAACTAGGTCCTAGCGAGGAAATTCTAATGGATTAAGGGACCAAGTACTAGTACCTAAACAGTCTCCTTAATTGTAGCTTCCTAAAAGTAACATTAATCTACTACAACAAAACACCACTAGCATCCTGTTAAGCTTTATAATTTTAAAAGGAAGTGATGTCATAATTATGTACATGTATTCAGATATGCAATTTCGGATAACTAATTTAAAACTCCCATCTTCAGGGAGTCTATCAGATATTTTTGGACATTCATCAGGTTTGTGAATCAAAACACTTGACAAAATGCATTTGAAAGTACAGTGCACGCTTCCAGTTAAGCTGTAACCCCACTGCCAACAGGCAAAGTCATGATAACTTCCAAGTCGTTTTCTAGGTAAGTAAATTATTAAAAGAAAGAATAGCAACACTGCTTAATTTTTTAAATTAGAAGGCAGTCTCATCAATGATGTTAACCACAAACCTTGCATAAGAGAGCCAAAACCTATGTGAGACTATGCAAATCATAAATACTCAAGGGAGTAACAATTTTAGATACTGGATCTTTAGTAATTTGTCAAATCCACCTGGGGATTCCTGTTTCTTAAAATTGGTGTTAACTTCTCAGAAAAAGCAGTTTAGGATCAGTTAGATAAGTTTCCTGTCCTAAATCAAACCTGGGTAATTACATGGGCAGTTCAGTTCAAAAGACAGTCCAAACTGTGTGACAACTCAATTTGCAAAAGAATTTAGAAAGTATTTTTAAAGGGTCAAAATATTGTTAAGTATAATAAAACATAAATAAACTTCAACCTTGCAATAAACCATCTCAAAACTTTTGAATTCACTAGCCTAATAATAAAGTATATTATTTCTATAAAATTATAAAAGTAAAAACAAAATTGGATAAAAAATCATATAACCAATCACATCCTTAACTGCATGATTTAAAATTCATGACAATTTATAAGAACACACATCAAGAAATGTATTCATAAGCACTTTTAAAAATTAATATACAGTTCATACAACAAAATGTCTCAGAGGCTTTATTACTTAAAGTCACTAATAATGTACTCCAACAAATATGAAACAAATCGTGATTTGAACAAACTGTATTTGTAAGCTTCAGAAGATAAAGCATTCCAGGTGACTCTGTCAAAATAAATCAATAAATTTAAAAGCAGCTACAACTAAAATGCAAAAGATACAGGTCTACCAACCAGAAAGTACTGTCTTAATATGAGCATATAAATGCAAACCTTAAAATATTTTAAATGTAAAATATACAAATAGAATCACAGTAACAAACACAAAAGAGAAGTATATTAAGAGTATTCCAGGATTTCTGTGATCACAGGTTTGATTTCATAAATGCAGGAACTGTACCCATCGAGTAAAGGTTTTGATAAATCTTATCAAAATTTCCTAAAATGTCAAGAGTATCAAAAGAAATACAGAGTCAAATAAAAATACAAACTGAGAGGCATCAGTCAAAGGGTCCTTTTTGCAATTTCATTTTAAAATGTACATTTTTTCATTCATATAACTTTCTCAAACGTCTATTTACTATAATTTACTACCACAAGGCTCCTCTATGGCCTTCAGTTACAAGTTTGGGTATCCTAGATTCTTCAAAGAAAAAATTTGCCTTGTATGTAAAATGGTGCAATGCAGCAATGGCTAAACCGACAAGGTCATTTTTCTACAGCACAAAAACCTAAAAACTGAAATTTATTGACAGAAAAACTGGAGTTTACAGGAAAGGCCCCCTTGAATAAAGGTACCTTACCTTTTGACTGCTGTAAGAGGCCTTAAGTCACAACTCAACTTTCATAAATTGCTACCAAAAAATTAGGGTGTGGCATATTAGCAATCTCAAGGTCACGCTTTAAAAAACGAATCCAAATTAGTAAAATACCTAAAATAAAACAGACAGCTATCCCTGTCTGTCAAGGTAAACAATGTAAGCTGAGGTTTCCCCCAAAAAAGAGAGAGAAAAAAGGAAGAAAGTTGATAGCTCATACCTCGATGCATTGCTGTGTAGCGAACTGTCCTCCTCTTGGCTTTTGTCCTTATTTCTCATCATCTTTTAATTCTTAAATATTAAGGGGGAGGGGGAATCTGTGTTTGCTTTGAAGTCCTGTGCCCAGGTATTTACTGTCAAAAGTTGAAAGAAAGGTAAGGTCCCAGCTTCTATCGATGTTTTTATTATCAGGAACAAAGTCCTGACGATGTAGCGATATTGTTATAATACAACAGCGGTAAGCACCAAAAAACAAAATATTTCTATTTTTTCTTTAAAAAAAAAAAACACAAAAACGGATAAACCGAACAGAAGGAATCATCACTATCAATAAGGAAAGTTTCTCAAAGTAACACACTGGATACAAATAACAATCTCTGTATCTTATTGCGTCATCCAGGAATTTCTCATATTTACAGAAAATAAAGCAAACTTAAACATCTAAATCTTTAAAATTATCACTAATGATCATGGACTTACCTGATCCATGTAGTAGGTCCAAAGCAAGAGTCCTATCTAGTAGTAGAAAAATATCAGATCCCAAATAATTAAAAATAAAAACAAAATTCTCCGTTACAAAAACGAAAAATAAATACAATAATCCTCAAATATGTTAACTGGTCAAAAAAATAGAGCAACAATTAATACTAAAACGGGTCCGGAAGAAAAAAAAACCTCATTAGGAGAGCGCACAAAAATGGAGGTGCGCCATGGCTTCTAAGCTGGAAAAAACAACGACCTGGGCTCTCAGTACGGCTGCTTCTTTCCAACAAGGCACGAAAAGAAAGCTCCCAAAAGCTGCTTTTCTCCCTTAAAAAGGTTCGAATCGACCCCAGTAAGTCACTAGGAGAGGCAGGGGGCTGCGGGGGCCCCCTGAGGCTGCCCGAAAGTTAGGGAAAGTTGCGTAAAGTGAGGCGAAGGCAGGGAGCAGAGCGCGCTCTCTCTAAGGCACAGCCGCCATCTAGAGCCTCCTTCCCAGCTCTGAGAGCTCTGCCTTTGATTGACACTCTCTACATTTACCCCACAACTCAGGTGATGTACCATAGACCCACCCCTTCATCTCCACCAAAAAAAAAAAAAAAAAAAAAAAAAAAAAGAAAGAAAAAAAAAAAGATCCTCCATCCCAGGGAGCCTGAAGACCCCTACCCCCACACCTCCCTGCCCCACCAGACCACCCCATCAAGGGGAGGAGGGAGGGTTTCTTAACCCCCTCTGGCTCAAGCACCCTTTTTAAGCCAGAGAGAAATGTAATTTGTTCCTTTTGTCTAAAGATCTGCTAAATATTTCAGTCCTTGAGCTAAAATAACTTCCTCTCTGGACAGGAAGTGGTGTTTTATCAAGCCATTTTGAAAGAGGGATAATTCTTAGAGAATATAAAGCTAAGCTTAAGTACTAACCTTTTAAAAAATTAACCCCCCCATGGGTAAAATGGCTGTCTAAATAAAAGCAAAACCTCAATTTCATAAATTAAATTCAACTCTTGCCTTCTTTATGAAGTCTAAAAATTATCTAAAGACAAATTGTAAGGGGGGATTTTCCATCCCAACTGGAAAAAGGGGGTACAACTCAACAGCGCCTCCCTAGTGTTCAGTTGCATTAGGGCAAAAATTAATGCAACTAGTTTATATCCAAGAATCTCCATTTTTCTTTCAACTTTCACAAAATTCTTTAACCCATTATATATAACCTTGAAAACTTCACCAAAAAATTCTCAAGACCACAATATATTTACTTCACACAGAGCCAGGCAAAACAAAGTTCTTAAATTTAAGAGCATGAAATTACCATGGGCACCCTTAAGTAACAAACCCAAGAAACTCCACCTCCAAACCAATACAACAGATATATCGCAACCATTCCCTTGTATTTCAAATCAAATTCTAAGTATACATACACATTTCAACAAGGCAAGTTATTAACAATCGGTCCTATCTGATGGCAAAGTTATCAGAGCAATGTCACAGGGCAAATTCTCCTAAATATCAAAACCATGAGATATACGGAAACAAAATGAGAAAATGAGTACTAATGCCAAAAACAAATTATTCAACACTTTTTCTTTCAACAAGCACCCCAAGAAAACATTCACACATCCAAAAAAATCAACTTTCCTCACTTGACATTACAGTATGCCAAGACGATGTCCTCCCCTCACTGAAGAAATCCATTTTAGGTTTATACCTAACAAAAGCAACAATGTTGCATCTAAGGTAGTAAAATCCATAAGCAAAACCTAGTTTCAATTCTGTACTTTCTACAAAAGATTTTCTACCAAAATCAAAATCCAACATTCCACTTTTGATTTATACAGACCAACCACCTCCAGTCAGTCAGTGAGAATATTGCACATGTACTGATCAGAGATATCTGCCCTATGATATTTGACAATCACAAATCGCAGAATGATTTCTCACAAGCAAAAAACTGAAGCTGAACTACTCTTTATTGTCTGTATAATGGGAAAAATATAATCAACAAGTCATTTGGTCTATCAAAATAAAGCCTACTCCACTTTTATAAGTTACTAAAACTGGTATTAGTCATTTATCAATAAATGGAACAGCAGTATTCACCTAGAATCCAAAAACAGTAATTACACGGTACGATTCATTTATTCTAAATTCCTAAATGTACAGAATAAAAATACAAGATAAAAGCCCTATTTCACATTTATATAAAATGTATTATAGACATCACCACCACCAAAATTTTAAGTTCTTTTGTGAATACCCTAAGGACACTTCCATATAAATCCAACACTTCTTCCCCTAATATTAACTATTAAAACAACAGAAAGCATCAGTTTGATATAAATCTTTAGATGAATATTCAACTGCAAGACACTTATAATATTAAAAAGCATAGGTAAAAAAGACCTTGTCCATCAACACAAAAGAACTTATAAAAATACTTTATCGCTCATCCTGAATTTTGAGGCAAAAGGCGTTTTATTTTATAAGCTCATTACACTCTCATGGCAAATTAAAGACCTATTATTACCCCTTGTTAAGTTTTTTCCCCAAGATATTTCAAAAAAGCACAAAATAGCATTTCAACCAAATGACCATCTCTTAATGCACAAATAAATTTCCACAACTTTGTGAAAAAAGACCAATCTTAATCAACCAAGTAAAACATTTTCCAGCACACCATTTCCATTTTACCAGCTTTATTCAGTACACTTTCCTGCTGGGCAACTGTAAAGGTCAAAGTGTTATTTCAGGCAGTAACTGAACATTTAATGAAACGTCAGCTTTAAAAAAAAAAAAAAGCCCAAACTGAGAAATTTTAAAGTGTTAGAAATTTTATTAAAGTTAACATTTCACAAGGTCATACTCATACAAATCAAACTGCAAAAAGTTCCAGGCATACAAACTATCATTTGTGTTAATGTGCCATCTTTCTTCTCCAAATGTCAAAAATGTGCTTGTTTTAATGATACAAAAAGTCTTTAGAAAGTCCATTTGTGCTGGGTAAGAAACCTATGTCTTCATTCATTTCATGAAATCCATGTTAAAAGAACCCTGTCTTGGTTGTGTATTATCACAGCACTCTTGTATTAATCCATTTTCCTCAATTCCCCATAGTGGACTGCCATCTTGTTTTCTCAGTGGTAGGGTCCATTTGAGACTCTTCAAGCTGACTGGGTGCTTGATGAAAACATTAAAAGAAAAAAATGCTGTTGGAATACCAATCATCTTATTCCTTCAAACAGAGAACATCCACCCACCTTGAAGATACTCTTACATACACAAAGCTTTAATTTTGTAACAGCTTTCAACTATGAAACTGTACTATATTAAAGTTGTATGCACTGCACACACTTCTCAATGAAGAGAATCATGGAAAGACTGCAAACGAGTAACAAAGTTCTGTCACAGATACATATGTAACTATAAAAAAGTGGTAGTGAATAGTCAAATTTTTACATGTGTAATGTTATTATATGGTCAATATGAAATAAAAATTCAAATTCAAAATCCTGGAAAACTAAATTACAACAACACTATGGATTCTAAATCTCAAGACAGAAAAGTTTCCAAGCTTCTTCAAATAAAACTAGTTATGGAAAAGAATCCTAAGGAAGAAAAAAAAAAAAAAAGGAAAGAAAAGAAACCAAGGCAGTGGGTAAAGCATAGTTTTCCAGCCCAACAGATGTTAATTAATTTTGTTTAGATAACACAAATGGCCAACAGAGATGTCACCATCATCGGCTACTTATTTGAGAATACAGAAAATATGTAGCAACTAGGAAGCAAAGAGATCAAAAATGCAAACTGACTTTTTGGTATCTGCCATAAAATGCTATCAGTTTTCAAATTAAGCACAAGTAAAATACTCCTATTGACAAAATACCAAATGTTCCTCAACAAAAAACAAATCCATTACTTAAATAATTTGAACTAAAGTTATTAGGTGGGCAATCAGGATACTGTATTATTAAATAAATAATCCTGATCCATCAAGATCAAACATAACTATAAAAGTGAGTTTTAACCCCAGTCTTCTCAATCAGTTTTGCAGCTCAAACTAAATCTATAGAAGTAAAGTCTGGGTGACTAGATTATTAAGTGAAAAATATTTTTGATCTTCTGGTAGTCAATCCTTACCTCTTAAACTATCATTAGGATCTGTTATCTACGTATAGAATACAAAAATCTACTCAGTAAACTACTGGGTAACCAAGAGACACTGGCACTCATGTTAGAAATGGGGTAAGTGTCACAGCATCAGTAACAACATCAGATGTAAGATCTTTCTCCTTCACATACTTTCCTTATTTCTCTCCACTCTACAATAAGAACTACATAACTCATTCATTACTATTGTCAATAAAATACCTTCCATTTGAATTATTCACTCCAAAATTAAGGAACATATCCTTCCTATGTTTAAGTATAAAAATAAAAATACCATCAGTTCTCTTGCACCATTAACTAATTTGTCCCCAATCTCTACTGGTACAATGGCAGTTCAAGCTCTAAATGACATTGGGGATGTAAACACAATTATGATGAAAAAGACACTAATGTACAGAGAACAAGTTATGATCATTTCAATGGCTATAGGTGCAATATATTCAATTTAGTACATTAAATGATAAACTCAATGCTTTATATTCTTCTGTCACAGGACAAAAGGTAAAATTCATCCAGGACATTATATGAAATTTCATTTTAAAAATCATTATTTAAAAAAAAAATTCAAAAGAAACCTAATGATACTAAAATCATTCTAAAATTACTTAATAAAATGTACTAGTTTGTGTGACAATAGAGATTACAAAATACTAGCACACTGATCATTCTATCACATATACTGTTATGTTTTAAGACAGCTAAACAAAGAGGAATGAGGAAAGCCAATGCTAAAGAGAAAGCAGACTCTGATAACATTGTAAGGCCATGATCAGTCTGCACTCCTACAAAGCCTATCAAAAGCCAACAGTGAGAATTTTGTTAATAAGCAAAAGTGCACAGTCAAGCATCAAAATACCTAAAAGAGCAATGAGGGATTTATGAGTAAGCCATTTATCTTCATGGAATTCCAAATTCTTGCAAAAACTGAATTTATAAATAAGCAAAATTATGTTAAAAAATAAAGAAAGTGGGCATGAGTTCTTTCTGTGAGCCTGGAAATTTTCTTGGTAACAAAATCCAGTTCTTCATGTGTAAAATGGAAATTGTACCTACCTCATGTGGCAATAGTGAGAATTATTTAAATGAGTCAGTACATTTAGAGCTTTCACATTACCTGGCATATAGAAAGACCTCAATAAATGTTATTTAGCTATTATTCCCATATACCACAATAACCAACGTACATGGAGATCTACAAACTAACCTTACAGAAGCAAAATAATTTATATTCCAATAACAATGTGAAAAATCCATACGATATGGATTGACCCCATATGGGATCAACTGTTTAAAGACAAACACTTTCTGCTTTAAAAAGATAATTTAGGGGCACTTTGGTGGCTCAGTTAAGCATCCAACTTTGGCTCAGGTCATGATCTTGTGGTGTGTGAGTTTGAGCCTGGCACCAAGCTCTACACTGGTGGTTCAGATCCTGCTTGGGATTCTCCCTCTCCCTCTCCCCCACTTATGTGCTCTCTCTCTCAAACAAACTTTTTAAAAAATAAATAAATAGATAATTTAATCTTGCATTAAAATAAGATCAGTATAGAAATCTGAGTAGTGTTCAGATATCAAAACCCTACTAACTCTACATCTCTCCAGTAACTTGTGAATTCCTACGGACATACTGAAAGGATGATGGTTTGATATAGAATTCCATCCTCAATGAGACCTTCATCTTTTGTTTACTTCACATACAGGCTCCAAGGTCATTCCATGAACAGGTAGAATTTTTCCACAATGACGTTCATAGTTTATATCTCCTTTTTAAGGAAATTGTTCTAAAAAAAATTCCCAAAAGCCAAAGCAAAGACTTCTATGGTAAGAAGGCACTAAATAAAGCTACCCCTTAAAATCCCAAAATATTGTACATCCACAAATTTAAGAATATGAAATTAAGGAGATCTTCTCTTTAAATTCTAATTTAGTAAATGTGTTCCAAAATCACTGGTATTGTAAAATCAAGTAAGTTAGCTGAAATACAAGTGAAGTTGTCTGTTGAAATGCAACTCCTGACTGAACTAGGCTTACGAGGGCCTCCCCTAAATTAAGGATAAGTAATCGCCTTACTTCTACTTCCCAGCAAACTCCCACTTTTATTAGCAACAAAAAATGTGAGGGACAGGGAAGAGTACAAGGAAAAAGAAAAGATGAACGACTCTTAATTTTTAAAGTCGGTGGTTCTAATAATGCCACAATAAATTAATGTTAATTTTTATTACTTTAAAACTTAAATGCTTATTGCAAAACCAAAGGGACATAAGGGTATATAAACGAGGAGCAAAAATCGAATCTTCCCATCATGTAATTTAAATTCTTGGTGCTTATGACGACTTCAATCTTCTTTGCTCTGATCTTTAAATTTGAAAGCATTTGGGGCTCCTGGATGGCTCAGTCGGTTAAAGGTCTGACTCTTGATTTCAGCTCAGGTCATGATCTCTGGGTTCATGAGTTCGAGACCCCTGTCGGGCTCCAGGCTGACAGCACTGGAGCCTACTTAGGATTCTCAGTGTCTTTCTCTCTCTGCCCCTCCTCCACTCCCTCTCAAAAATAAATGAACATTAAAAAAAATAAACTTGAAAACATTTAATAGTGAATTCACATATACAGTTTTATTACCAAAAGTAACTTCAATCCTCAATAGGATCACAATATATGCCTGCATCCTAAATACAATGGGGATAAAACTTAACTACAAAATTATTTGAAAAACACCAGCCAGCTACTGATCTCTTAAGAGAATAAGATTATGGTAACTAAGAAAAAGAATCATGGTACTTCAAAGTTTTACAATCAAATCAAATCTTCTTTATTTTCCATATATTAGTTTAAAATCTGACTATATATGCATGTTAAGAGGCTCAAAGTTGTAGTTTGTATCACTTTCAATTTTTACTGAGTCAAAAATTTTAGTTTTTAGACAGTAAAAATAAATACCGCATTAAAATGTATATTTTCATAATGAATTTGACCTTCTTTTTCAATTAAACCTAAAGTACTAGTTGATAAATAATGTTTGGCAGAAATTATATACCATAAGTCAACAAGTATTTATTGAGGATCCACTATGCGCCAGGTAATTAATGTCTTTAAAACATAAGACAGCAGATCAATGGTTGTACATTAGAAAAGTTTTCATCTCTGCCCTCACCATCACCATCGAAACATAACCAAGAAATAGTAGACATTTATACAGAAATTGAAGTACTAATTAGAGCAAAATTATCATCTATAATGTAGATTCCCAAATGGGATTCAAATTTATGAAACAGCTAGTATGTAAAGTACCAAAAAGTTCTCTCAATAATAAAACCTTTAGAGAATTCATCCAAATTCACTTCTACAGTCTTTCCCCATTCTTTCTCATGCTGGGAGTTAGAATAAACTCTTCCATAGTAGTAGTAACCAAGTCTTCTAACATCAAAGCATAATCCCAGTGTGAAAAGAATTTTATATTGGGCTTTCAAGTTTAAGGAAAGTTCAGAATTATTTAATTTACTAAAATTATTACACTGAAATCCATTAAAAAGTATGTTCTATTACCAAAAGAAAACCCAAGGGCTTCTGAGTTCTAGGAAGAATTAAGTTGACACAAGGGATGGATCTAGGACAAGGACAGGTAAGCTTTCTTTACAGAAAAAGATAATAAATATTTCAGGGTTTGTGACCATTAGCTACCAACTATTCTCAACTCTGCAGCTATAGTGGGAAAGTTGACACAGACAATGTGTAAATAAAAGAGCAGAGCTGTGTTCCAATAAAACTTTATTTTTAGGGGTAGGTTACCAACACCCAGCTCTAAGGTGAAATGTCAGAAGTATGTTCAAATGTGAGTTACTTTGAATTCTGTAAGGGAGTTTAAGTGAAGAAAGAAAATAACAACTTGGAGTAAATAAACAAGCAAAATTTTAATAAACTTCACACACATCTAATCATGTTTTTTATTTTTGTACTGCTTTGAGCTTCACCAAATCTCTCTATATTTTTACAAGTAATTCAATTATTCAAATTTCCAAAGTCATATGAAAATTTAAAAACCGATCAAACATGAAAATTAAACAAAACTTACTAAATGGTTCCACCAACATCTATTACGTTGTACAGGCCCTTTAGAGAATTCAGTCTCAGGATTCACATTTCTGCAAGAAACAAAAAGAATATAATTTTATGCACAGAAAAAGATAAAACTAGACTACTAAAATGCCTTTATTTGAAAACTTCAACATGACGATCCACCAGAAGACCAAGACATACACTTATTTATGAACACAGTCCAAGCAGAAGTTCTAACCCCAAGGATTTTTTATTTTTATCTCTTAATTTTAGTATTTATTTTTGAAAGTGAGAGAGACAGAGTACAAACAGGGGAGGGACAGAGAGAGGGGGAGACACAGAACCTGAAGCAGGCTCCAGGCTCTGAGCTGTCAGCACGGAGCCCAACATGGGGCTTGAACTCACAAACGACAAGATCATGGCCTGAGCTGAAGGTGGACACTCAACCAAATGAGCCACCCAGGTGCTCCTCTAGCCCCAAGGATTTTCAATCTGGCTATTTGGAGACTTACCTACAGAGTAAGTTACTACAAAAACCATTCATAAGTCTCAGCCCCCAAGAACTCCCAATAGAGCAGATAAAATCTGGCCTCCCTATATGGTAGAGAACTAGTTGTTTCAGAGTCCAACATCACCTCTTAACAGTACAGAATTATTTTCTGATCTTTCATCTAATCTACTTTCAAGACTCGTAAAGGAAAACTTCCATTACCCACCTGCAAGGCCATGTTTCTCTATTATTATTATTATTATTATTATTAGTTCAATATTTAATCAAATTATTTTAAGATAAAGTGATAGAAACCTTTAGACAAAATTTCAAACGACTTTTGTCACCAACTGCATTGACCTACTCAAGTTAACTCTAACCCTTTTTAAAATACATTAACAAAAATACCATATCCATACTTTCCACTAATTAGACTGAAATGCCCCATTTCACATTTCAAATGCCCTCTGACTACAGGTATTTTTTCAGTCACTCCTGCTCTGAAATATAATAACCATACTATGTAGAGCTATCATAAAAGCTCTAAGTTCAATATTAAAGTGTAGTAATTTAAGGATTTTTAGAAAGCACAATAGTTTAGGATTTAAGTTAAAACTAACCTATTCAAATGTTGTTCCATAACTAAGATTTCAATTTTTCAAATTATAAATCAAGTTCTTGATTATATTACCAAATCTTAATCGGTTTAGTCATTTTGACTAATCATAATCAAAAAATGCAGGAAAGACCTGCTTCAAAATTATCTCTAAGAGTTAAGATGCTAAAATATCCTCCTAGCAAGTTAACAAATGAAGCAATTTGTAAGAAAAAGGATTATTTACTTTTAAGCTTCCAAATTTAATTTGACCTTAATAAGAATAGAGATTGTGAACAAAGACAAGTCTTAAATCAAGTAAGTGAACTAAACTGATTTAACTCTTAAGAGAATGGTGGAATTGACTTTTATTTGTGGGAAAAAACGGTCTGAGGGAATCCTTCACACTGGGCTGGTGATGTGATTAAAAAGCTACCTACCAGTCCAAGTTTGTCGCCTGTGGGTTTCACTTGGGAGTTCACTTTGCACCACTTCAAAAATTACTGACACCAATGTAATCTGCCATATCATCTCCTTTCCCAAAATTGAGAAAGCAGTATTCCGCCTTCCTTTAAAAATGGTGGGGAGAAGCCAATTTGGCTTCAGCAGACTACAAAAGTAGGTACTTTTGCTCATATTCCTATCTTTAATATTTTGCCATATCATAGATTCTCAATATAAAGCTCTAAGTGTAACGTACATTTTGACTTATATATTAAAAGGCAAAGACTGTTATCTTTATTAGCCCATCTGGGCTTTTCTTAAAATATTGACTTTGTTACCTTTTTAAGTCCGTAACGCAATTCTTACATATAAGAATAAAACCTGACAGCACTTTTGAAATGAATATATGAAATCTTCCACAAAAATAAGGTAGCAGTAAAGTCATTACCACTTGTAAGAAAATTCAGAAACCATTCAAGTTAAGCAAACTACCTTGATAATCTGAATTAAAATGATTATGATCACGATATAGTACACATCAAGGGCATATTGCTTATTTGGGAAATATTCCTTATCAAATAAATAGCTTAATTTCAAAAAGCAAAGGATTGTTTTCCAAAACACAAAACTATCTAACTTTGTATATTGTACAAATCAAAACTTTACCCAATTGTTGTAAGAAATATGCCACTTGAATGTTATGAAAAAAAAATCAAGTCCTACAGTT
Organism: Panthera uncia; assembly: GCF_023721935.1. Taxonomy (NCBI): domain Eukaryota; kingdom Metazoa; phylum Chordata; class Mammalia; order Carnivora; family Felidae; genus Panthera; species Panthera uncia. Next base: position 131,646,097 of record NW_026057582.1, read on the forward strand.
TTTATTTATAAGCTTCAGAACATCATCAAATTTAAACTGTAATGGTTAACTACATTCAGAAATAACAGCCAAATGTGAAAATTAAGTTTGTACTGAGCCACTCAATCTAGTAGGGGAAGATAGCTCGTGTCTTTGAAATATAAAAATTTCTGAAAGGAAATTAAATAGATTATGTCAAGCATGTAAACTACAAATCCTTATTTATAGTTGTGATAGCCAGCTATAAGTGTTACATTGAATACACTAAATTTTAAGTACATTTATTTAACCCAGCAATTTTTTATTGCAGCATTCTAAATCTCACTTGTTTAAATACAATTTCACACCTTAACTGGTTTTCAAGATCAATTTTCCAACATCTGCATTTAGATTGTTAATATTTTGGAATGCCTACAATCAAAAAAGTCGGGTACACTATCACCCAGGGGTCATGTTATTCAAATCATTTCTTCACAGAAACAGCACATATATTTATTATGCAAAATTATAAAAACTATTCTCCAGTTTGTATAAGATACTCCTTACTATTATTTTTATCACACAATTAAAGGCTAAAAGATATTTTAAGAGATTAGAAACTCCAAATACTTTCTAGAGATTAGAAGACAAGGTCTGCAGTGAAATATCAAGATTACAGGGCTAATCTACATTTAGAAGCTCGGTTTCCTGATTGCCGATTTCCTGATTTCCACTCTTATCACACACACCTCTCATGAATGAAGAAGATGGAGATGTCCTCATAGTCTGTTTCCCCTTAAGCCTCTCAACAAAGAAAAAACCCGGAGCAAATAAGTAAATTAATTGGTTGTCCACAGTCCAAATTTTTAAATAATCAAAAAACTAAGAATAACAGTAAATTCAACTTGAAAGAAAATTTATATTCAACATACATACCTCTATCGCATAATCTAGCCTCTAAGTGTCATACCATAGTTCGTGAAAATCTTGTGATTAACTATGGGCAGAACATGGCTGCTTTCCTTTCTGTGGGATTTCAGGTAATTTTTTAAATAGTACCATAATAACAAATGCAATAAAACCTATCGCCAGTTCAACCTAGTAATGATTTTTAGGATCCAAAAATTAGTTCAAAATGCCAAAATAAAAACGAGTATTTAAGCATCACTTGGTTCTTAAGCAGAATATAGCAGTAAACCAGAAAGTTACTTTTTATATGAAATCTGGTAACTACTGCCTATTTTACAAGCAATATTTTACAGCAAATATCAAAACACTAAATATAAGCAGCATCAGCATTAAAGTTCAAGTACATGTAAGACCTTTTTAAAATGTGACTTGCTATAATCGTTTATCTTGTTGGTGATAAAAGAGAAGCTGCAATCCATTATATTGAGGATTAATTTAGAAATTACTGTATCATTTAAATATTTTTTTAATTCTTGATACTGGAGTAAAAAAGATAAAAACCAAATCATTTAACATTTCTAACCTTCAACCATTCACTTTTTATTTTAATGGGTCAAACTGCACCTTTGATAGGCCATTACAAATTTACTGCTGATTTGTACTTAAAATTACATTACACTTCACATATATTTGTGTCCAAAAGGCCCAATTCTCAATTTTTATGACAGTGACCAACCACAAGTGAATGCTAATCTAATATCGTTATCATTTACATACAGGAAACCGTAACCTTGGCATTTGTGTCAAAGGTTAAGATGAAATAGATTTTGATTTTTTATATATATATATGATCTTTAAAAACACTATAATTACAGGTCTAACATTTAGTTTTCTTTTGCACACTAAAACACAAATTTGATCAAACTGCAAAATGACTGAAAAGGAAAAATTAAGCTAAAACAAAGGCAATAAAAATATTACCTTTATCACCTATCTCAATGATATAATTAGCCAACATCAACAGATAAAAGAATTTCCACATTTCAAGGACAAAGGTAAACTTGCCTTTATATTACTTATTTGGCTAATTTGGCTATTCTTAAAATTTCCGAAGGTACTATATATACATATTTCCTCTGCTAAATCCCCAACATCAGCTTGACAGTAATTTCCATGTTCAGTGTTAACTTATAAACACCTTTCTTGAAAATTACCCGCAGACGTATTTTTTCATTCACATATGTAGTTTTAAGATGTGAAAGTATTATATACATGTTGAAAATTATTTGTTCCTTTTATGCTTTAAAAACAATTACAAAGTTATAGATTAGGTCTCTTTAGATGCGTTATTCTAATTTCCTGTAAGATAACTCACTTTAGTACGAGTTTGAAAACAAACTCATAACAACAGTTAAAATGAACGTATTAATTCCATTAATAAGAACGAAAGTGTCTTCAGTTTTTAAAATACAGTTCTTTTAAGAAATGTTAAGATCAGCAAATACAAAATTCTAAGCCATTTCCAAAATGTGACCTTCATCATCCAAAAAATGGCTGAAGAATTTCAGATTATAAAGACATACAACTCTGATAACTACTGATTTAACCATAATCCTGAAGCAGCAGATTATTGGAAAGTAATGACCATCTTACTGCTCTGATATAAATTATGTGTATCAACTATTTTCTTATAATACAAAAGTGCTTTGATGTGAGATAAAGGAATTTGATGGGCTTTTTTCTCATCTCTTTTTCGAGATGAACAGTCTACATTTTGTTTCATTGACCAACTTAGTGATATTTTCCTACTCAAATGTTGGTAGCTATTAAATTTCAGATGTTGAATAAAACATTTACTTACTTGCTATATAAAATAGACTTTTGCAAATATTTCCTTTATCCTCAAGGATAAAACTCCACGGTCTCAGTCTTCAAAATGGCATACCTTTTGGGGGGGAGGGGGAAATACACCAATATTCTAAACAATTTATTGATGGAACAACAAATAGCAAGTAGAAATGTTTTAAAACTTTTATTGTGTAAAGAAAACAAAAACAAAATCCATGCTCATAAAACTTGATTTTTTAAAATGTTCTTCCCTAAAATCTACTTACTACGAATACTAACTAGCTCAAATTTTCCAATAAATTCATTTCTTTAAATACTTAAAAAATTAATTTGCACAGTATATTAGAGAATTACAAAGAAAAAAATGTATCTTTGGTTCACGGTTTTTCTCAAAATATAATCAGTCTTTTCTTGTTCCCCAAATTAAACAAAGGCTTAAGGGACCTTCAGTATTTTAAACTATTCAAAAGGCACATTAAGTTACAATGGCTAAGCACATACACTTTTCATTTAACGGAAAGGTTTAAAGGCTTTGTCAAATTATTTCAGATATTCAGTTATTCATACTCATAATCACTACTCATTGGAAATACAAATTTATCAAAGAGCAAAATAAAAACCAAACAGGCTTTTTATGTTAAAGTAATTAAAATTTACCCAGCCTTACCTCATAAAAGCTGTATTTGTTCAGAACCATCATCAACCATATTTAATCTGGTAAGTTACCTTAAAAAAAAAAAAAAAAAGATGTATCAATGTTTTGATTTTTAAACATTTCTTGGCCAAAGTTTCAGTGTGATGAAACAATAAGAAAATATTCCAAATACATGATCTATGGACAAATTTAGGGACGGCTCATGGACACACCACCTTTACAGTTAAGGATGCAGTTATTTCTTATCTTAATAATCTATCAGTCTTTGTTTTCCTCATCTTTTGGTGGCATGAATAAACACTAGAGATTAAGGCACGGAGATTAAATAAACTACAGAAAATTCATATCTCCAGACAGATTTAAGATTATAACCTCATTTTTATTTTTCTTTTGATGCCAGGCAATACACAAAAACAAAGGAAAAGTTTACCCTGCTTAAACACTGAAATCATCTTAAAAATTAATTAACCATCTAGAAATACCTTTTACAATTACAAACAATTAAAAATTAACTCCTCCAGGAGAAATTAGTGAAGTTAAAATGGCTACTGGTTACTTTAAATTTTTAAACCACAAGTTATTTGATCTCACCAAGTGAGATATTAGCTTTGTCTTTTAAGCAAGTCTAAAACATGTAGTGTCTATGACCTTTATTCAATTTCAAACCAGGGTCTTGGAAATTTTGTCTCTCCCTTCCCCCATTTCTCCCATAAAAAGATCCTACGAGGTTAAATTGCTAGCAATTATTTTGCATTTCACTATTCAAAAAAGGAGACTGAAAAAACAGATTCAGAATATACATTTAAAACTTCTTTCAGTGTTCGAATATAAAAAATGCGGTTTTGAAAAACCAGAATTGATACTTAAGATTCTGTAAATCAAGATATGCGCAACTGATGTAACATGTAGCACTATATGAATGCCTTTCAGAAATAAAGCAATTTCACTGACAAAAAAAATACCATCAGAAATACGGTCGATTACACCAGTAACTCTGATTTTCTAAGTACTACGTAAATCTGCCCAACACTGTTTTTACGTAGATCTGCACCTTTACAACACGAGAGCTACCGCAGAATGGAGACAAATATATTATAACATACACAAAGGTTTGTACATTTGTGGTTTGCTCCTCAAACCATTAAACTTAAATTCCCTCTCAGTTTTTTAAACTCAAAACTATAGAGGACTCCGCAAATTCTTGAGAAACCAGTATTTATTATGAAAATACTCTTCCGTTTTCAGCAGATCTAGATTTTTATGCATGCAACAAATGCAACAAATATGGCTCCTCTTCATCGCCCATTACCGAGAACAGTCCTACTTTAATATTTACACTAAGAGAAAGTAACTTCACAAAGAGATTTGGCGTCAGAATATTCCTTTGTAAAAGTTTCGTCGACCACGACTTGTGCTAACATACATTATTTTTAAAAATAATAAAATGATGAACTTCAACTTTTAGAAGTCCAGGAACTGATCCAAGTACGTTCTAACATTCAGGTGTGGTAAGTTACAGATAACGGCTCCTTATGACCTTTTAAAAAGTACCCCACAGTATATTTAATCATTATTCAAACATCAGAATGTCAACTAATCTTGGCGTAACTAGTCCGCAAAATAAACTATCTTGATCAAACGTCATCGTCTACTCTCGTAATTAAAACCTATTTATTTCCATTAAACAGCCGAGACGACAGCATAGTAAACTTATCTTCGCAATTTTTGAAATACCAGCGGCACTTCTCCAACTTGCATTTTTAAAAGACAACCTTAACGTCATCAAGGTTTTAATAAGCAGCAAGTACCTTCTTGTCTGTAACACTGCAGCCGTTTTCAAAATCGGCTTTGAAAGAGTTAAAAGCCAACACCCAAAAGAAGAAAAAAAAAAAAAAACACACAAGTTTTATTTTTGTTTAAACGTAGTCAGGGTTCCATTGTTCTTTTTAAATTCCACCATGAAGGAGAGCTCCCACCTCGCCGGAAAGAGGTTAAAAAGCTCCCCCGTTGGAGAACCTGAAAAGGATTTTTTTCCCCCTTACCCTAAATATCAAAATAACTCACCCGGGCAGAAAGGGGCTCTCCTCGCGCGGTCCCCTTCGGGCTCCCGCCTGCGGTCCCCCGCCGCCGCCCCTTTCCCGGCCGGGCCGCTGCGGGCAGCGAGGCCGCCCCCCGTGGGGTCTGCCGCGGGGCCCCGCGCGCCCCCC